>NC_057797.1:325284626-325584626 GCF_018294505.1 Triticum aestivum
TTGTCCGAGCTATAGTGCTGGCATTTGCTACTCTCGGGTTCGGAGGGGCCGGATTTCCGGGCCGGTGGCCGGATGTCCGGGGGCTCGGGAGAGGCCGGATGTCTGGGCGGCCGAGGCTGGATGTCCGGGGCATGTAGCTTCCGGCGGTTGTGCTGCTGTAGTGGAAGACGCTCCAGGGGCCGGATGTCCGGGGCCTTGGCCGGATGTCCGGGGCCTGGGAGATGCTCTTGGCTCCTTCCGTTGGCTCTCCTCATCTGTGGACATGGGGACTTGTACATCCTCATGCGCATCTTCGGGAGGGCCCTCTTGGTGCCTAATCATGCACAACACCTCGGACTTAGGTAGTAGCCATGTCTCATGCGTAGAAAGTGGAAGTTCGGAGAAGAGTGAGTTCACCTTATCTTTGATAGATTTGGCTCGGGCTCGTGTCATTGGTCCAAGTGGTGTTGTTGGAGGTGTAGGTGCATCCATTGGGATGAACTTGGGATGCTCCGCATCATCTCCCCTCCCTTGGGTAAGATCCGTCCTGGGATCGAAATCCTCATCACCATGGTAGGGCGAGACATCTTTGATGTTGAAGATGTCGCTCACGGAGTACTTGTCACAAGGGATGTCGATCTTGTATGCGTTGTTGTTGTAACGTGCAAGCACCTTGAATGATCCATCCACGCGTGGATGAAATTTGGACTTGCGTTCTTGGGGAAAGCGGTCCTTGCGAAGGTGTAGCCACACGAGGTCTCCAATGTTGAATATCATAGGGTGCTTGTTGACGTTGAGCTTGGTCGCAATGCATTGTACTTGGCGCTCGATGGTGTTTCTTGTATCTTCATGCACCTTCTTGAGATGGGTCGCTCGTGCACTTGCGTCCAAATTTATGCTCTCTTGGAGTGGTAGAGGGAGAATATCCAATGGTGACAAAGGGTTGAATCCGTAGACGACCTCGAAAGGGGACTTGCCGGTTGTTGAGTGTCTTGCTCGGTTGTAGGCGAACTCGGTGATGGGTAGACACTCCTCCCACTCCTTGATGTTCTTCTTGATGAGTACTCGAAGTAGAGCTGAGAGTGTGCGGTTTTTCACCTCCATTAGGACGTCGGTTTAGGATGGTAGGTCGTGGAGAAGAGTAGCTTGATTCCGAGCTTGGCATATAGGGTCTTCCAAAAGTAGCTAAGGAACTTGACGTCGTGGTCCGAGACGATGGTCTTTGGCACACCATGGAGACGCAATATTTCCCTACAAAAGAGATTAGCAACATGTGAAGCATCATATATCTTGTTGCAAGGAATAAAATGTGCCATTTTTGAGAAATAGTCCACAAGGACAAATATGGAATCTTTCCCATTTCAAGTCCTAGGCAAACCGAGTACAAAGTCCATGCTAATGTCTTCCCATGGTTGGTAAGGAATTGGCAGAGGCATATAGAGGCCATCAGATTGAGCTTTGGACTTAGCTTTGCGACATGTAGAACATCGGTTGGTGAAATGATTGACGTCTCGAAACATCTTGGGCCAAAACTAGTTCTTCGAGAGCGTGGCGAACGTCTTGTCGCGTCCGAAATGTCCCATCAAGCCTCCTCCATGCGATTCCTTCAAAAGCAACAAACAAAGAGACGACTTGGGTATACAAAGTTTGTTAGCTCTCATAAGATAGCCATCTTTGAAGTAATAGCGCTCCCAAGATGTATTCGACAAACACTTGGCATAAGGAGTAGCAAAAGTTGCATCATGCTCATACAAGTCTTTGATATGCTCGAAGCCAATGACATCTAACTCAAGTTGCGTGACAAGCATGCATATGCGGGAAAGACATCCGCTACTATGTTTTCTTTACCCTTGATGTACTAGATGACACAAGAAAAGACTCAATAAATTCACTCCATTTAGCATGACGCTTGTTCAACTTGGTTTGACCCTTAAGATACTTGATGGTCTCATGATCGGTATGAATGATAAACTCATGGGGACAAAGGTAATGTTCCGATTCATGCAAACCGCGGACTAAAGCATATAGCTCTTTGTCATAGATGGGGTAATTGAGTTGCGCTTCGGAAATTTTCTCAGTAAAGTAAGCTATGGGACGCTTCTCTTGCATTAACACACCCCCTATGCCATTACCACTAGCATCACAATGAATCTCAAAGGGTTTATCAAGTTGGGTAAGGCAAGCATGGGAGCATGAGTAAGCAAGTTCTTAAGCTCATTGAATGCGGTATCTTGGGATGGTCCCCAAACAAAAGGCGCATTCTTCTTGCTCAAAGCATGCAAAGGTGAAGCAATGGTGCTAAAATCCTTCACAAAGCGACGATAGAAACCCGCAAGGCCAAGAAAACTACGCACTTGATGCAAGTTGGTTGGTTGCGGCCATGTCTTAATAGCATTGATCTTGGACTCATCAACATGAACAGCCTTAGAAGAAACAACAAAACCCAAGAAAATGAGGTTATCAACACCAAAAAGGCATTTCACCATATTAGCATAGAGGCGCTCTTTTCTAAGAGTTTGCAAAATGGTGCGGACCTGGGTGACATGCTCTTTGATAGATTTGCTAAACACTAGAATGTCATCGAAGTAAACCACGATAAATATACCAATGTAAGGGCGAAAGACATGATTCATAAGGGGCATAAAAGTGTCCGGTGCTTCCGAAAGACCCATAGGCATGACTAACCACTCATACAAACCAAACTTGATTTTGAAGGCGGTTTTCCATTCATCACCCTCTTGTATGCGGATTTGATAGTAACCACTCTTAGGATCAATTTTGGAAAATATAGTGGCACCACTAAGCTCATCAAGCATATCTTCTAGGCGTGGAATAGGGTACCTATAGCGAACGGTGATAGCATTGATAGGTCTACAATCGGAGCACATGCGAAAGCTATCGTCACGTTTCGGCACAAGAATGACCGGGACGGCACACGGGCTCAAACTATCAGGCACATGTCCATGGTCGATAGGATGTTTTACTTGCCTTTGTATTTCTTTTGTTTCGTCAGGGTTCGCACGGTATGGAGCTTTGTTCGGAAGAGGTGCTCCGGGGATGAGGTTGATTCGGTGCTGAGTGCCTCGTAGAGGAGGTAGACCCGGAGGTAGCTCATCGGGGAAAACATCTTGAAATTCCTGCAAAAGAGAAGACAACACTAGAGGAAGAGTGTGAGAAGTGTTAGTTTGTGGTGCATTGTCCTTGCACACGAGGACGTAGTGTAGGACACTAGATGGATTCTCACACACTTCTCTTATCTCACGTTTGGTGGCAAATAGAACTAGGTTTTCGTTATCGCTCATTGTGGAGGCACTCGATTTTGGCTTGTGGTGCTCACTCTCTTTTTGGTGGATCGCTCTCTCACTATGATCTCCACGATGGGTGGCTTGCTTGTCGGCGATCACTTGACTTGGCGACATTGGACGGAGGACGTACTCCTTGCCTTCATCTTGAAGATGTAGTGGTTCATTCGGCCGTTGTGGACGACTCCACTATCGAATTGCCATGGCCGTCCAAGGAGAAGATTACAAATGGTCATTGGAACGACTCGCACTCCAAGGTGTCTTCGTAGGCGCCGATTTTGAAGGAGACTTGTACTCGGTGGTCGACTTGGATTGTGCCGGAGTCACTAAGCCATTGCACTTGGCATGGATGTGGATGCTTCGTCTTGGGCAATTGGAGCTTGGAGCAAAGTTCTTCACTTGCGAGATTATGACAACACCCTCCGTTGATGATGACCTTGACGGATCGTCCATTGATGCTGGCCTTGGTGTGGAATATGTGGCATCGTTGGTCTTCTTCTTGGTGATGTTGGAGAGTCAAGACTTTGGAGACAACAAGTGTGGGACTTGAGTTTTCATCACAAAAGACTTTTTCTTCTTCATTGTTCACTTGGTGGTGCATGGCGACTTGCTCGAGGGCTTCCATTTCGCCTTCGCTCATGGAGTCATAAGTGCCATCATCGTTGAAGACCGTGGTTCGCTTGTTGGTGCACTCGTAGGACTTGTGGCCTTGGCCTCCGCAAGTGAAGCACTTGAAGGAACTCGTCTTGACGGTCTCATCGGTTGTGGTTGATGATGATGAAGCTCTCGGCTTGAAGATGCTCGTAGGAGGATGGCTTGTAGTTGACGAAGCTTTCTTGGAAGTCGACTTGTCGATGTTGGAAGTGGAAGGTCTTGTAGTCAGTGTTGGAATCATTGAAGCTTGGTTGTTGGAGAAGCCGTAGGACTTGGATGAGAACTTGGCATACTTGAAATCATCTTTCACATGGCGTTCCGCTTTGGTAGCTTGGTGCACTAGCTCAATGATATTTGAGTATGGTTGGAAGTCGGCAATCCTCTTGATAGGATGATTGAGTCCATTCAAGAAATGTGCCATTGTTTGCTCATCATCTTCCGTGACATTGGCTCTTATCATTGCAATCTCCATCTCCTTGTAATATTCGTCAACGCTCTTTGTTCCTTGCTTGAGTTGTTAAAGTTTCTTGAAGAGGTCGCAGTTGTAGTAGGTAGGTATGAAGCATGCTCTCATGAGATCCTTCATTTGCGCCCAAGTAGTGATGGGTGGTTCACCTCTTGCCTCTCGGCGCTCTATGATTTGTTCCCACCAAATGAGGACATAGTCTTGGAACTCAAGGGATGCCATCAAGATCTTCTTCTATTCTTCATAATTGTGCAAACGGAAGATGTTGTCAACCTTCAATGCCCATGAAAGTTACTCTTCGGGATCGTTGCTTCTGTTGAACTTGGTCATGGTGAACTTGAGTTTGTCATAACGTTGCTCTTCATTGTGTTGGGGTCGAGAATGATGACGCCCATGTTGTTGATGATTGATCAACTCGTGGTTCTCTTGGCGCGGAGGGTTGTAATCCTCATGTTGTTCTTGCCGTGGAGGATCTCCATTGTCTTCATGCTCTGGATTGACTTGTTGTTCCTGGCGAGCTTGTGGAGGAGCTCGTCGATCTCGAGGAGGAACTTAACGATGCACGCGAGCTTGAAATCTTCGTTCTTGAATTTATTCATGAAGTGCTTCCTCTTGTTCACGGGCTTGTCGGCTTCGGTCGGCTACGGCTCGACTCGAATCGCATAGAGCTTGTTGCGCCACAAGTGCTTGAGCATCACGGAGTTGTTGTTCTTGACGTTGTGCCTCGGCATCTGGAGCATTTTGGTGTAGACGCGCTCGCTCTTCCTCTTCATGTTGGCGTTGTCGTTGCCGTTCTCGTGCTAGCGCAAAGGCCTCTTGAGTTTGACATTGTCGGCGCTCTTGATAGTCGGTGTCTCGTAGGGGATTGAGGCTTGCTTGACAGTCGGTGTGCACAGCTCGGCGAAGGGTGTTCGATGTCGGTGTACTTCAGCCGGAGAGGGTGAAGTCGAAGTGGCGGCTGGAATGACTCCTTCTTGAAGTGGAAGACGAGCGGTTGAGCAACAAAGCACGAATATCATCCATCCTTACATCATTCTCTTGCTTGTGATCGTCGAGCTTGTGGTCGAAGTAGTCCCTTGTACATTGCTAAGAAAGTCGCAAGTCGGCGGCGAGGTTGTCGATGTGTTCACTCATAGCTTGTTGCTCTTGATTCAAAGCACATTGTGCACCAAAGAGGTGACTCTTGGTGACGAAGGAGTTCATGCCGTCGTCTTTCTCCATGAAGAGTGGGTTGGTAGAAGTACTTGGCCTATCCATCATTCCAAGACAAATGTGAGTGGTAGAAAGAGAAGAACGAGTACCAAATGTACCTTGACCAAAGTTGAAAGTGGATCGAGGATCACTCCAATGTAGGACAAGGAAATAGCACAATTGGTACGAGTTCTTGTCGGTTTCTCACACCTACACAAGTAAAAGCTTTTGGTGGAGCCTGGTTAGGTTGGTGGCACAAAATTTGATGCAATTGTAAGTGAGCTTCAATAATGTTGGAAAATATTCGCAAGATGCAATGTAACAAGTAGACCAAGCATATAAGGTACACGGAAACACACACGCAAAAAGATAACTCGGGTTGTGCAACCAAGGGTGAGCCAAAATGTGGAATCCACGAAAATGCTCTTGTGGTACATCACTAGAGAGACGCTAGCACGATTGCATAATAGGCGGATACAAGAACTTGTGCACAACCTACTTAGCAAAAATGCAACAACTTCTATCCCAAATTTTTCTTTATGCAAGGTGTTGCTATGATATGATCCAAGATGATCGAGTATGACAATCTTAATGTTGTAATATGCGATGGTTCTTGCTTAAAAGCTCTTTGCTTATCTTTTCTTTTTGCTTAAAAGCTTGTTTGGCTCCTTGATGTTTGAGCTCTTTACTCATGCAATGCTTGACGAACCAAGATAGCAAATGAGTATGGGATGACAACTTTGTGACACAAGAGATGATACCAATATATGCAACAATGATGTATGTATGCTATGGGAAGTATGATCACTAATGTGCACAAGTCTCGTTGCCGGCAATACTCAATGGCTAGTCTCGATGGGTAAGCAACTCAAAGGAGTAAGGCTATGATGGCTATCAATGTAATGGCAAGAGTGATATGTCCAATACTAAAATGAGGTTACTAGTCATGCTTCCGGTATGGTGTCAAAATGGTGGCACGAATACCAAGATGTAGTCGAGGTGGTCATTGTTGATGACGATGTAGGACGGCGGTGATGATGTAGGACACGTCCGTGGCGAAGATGAGCGGTGCTGATGTCGATGTCGAACCGTACCTAGATAGCCAAAACACAAAAGGATATGGTATCACACTCAAATTCCCAAACCTCGAAGTAGCAAATGTGTCAGAGAGTGAAACGGTCCAAATATGGTTGGGTTATGCGGAAGTGGTGGAGGTATGCGGAAGTATATATGGTATATGGTGGGTACCGGAACAAAATTTGGTGGAAATTGGGCGGAAATTGGGGCGGTGGATGGAGATGTTGCTGCCAGGGGTCAGATGTCCGGGTGGGGCCGGATGTCCGGGCTCTAGATCCGGGGACGAACGGGATGAACACCGTGTGGAGAGGTTAAATCTGGGCGAAATTCGAAAGAATTTGTGGATGGAAATTGGGGGGAAAAGGATGGGAAGCTAGGTCCACTCAAAACAAAGAAAATCCACGGATCCAAACCAACAAAATCTCAACACACCAACAAATCACAAAAAACAATTTGGGGCTATTTTTGGTGGGGAATTTTCGAATAAGGACGAAAAACAACAAAACAAGGTTAGAAACACAACGGGGAGGCTCCGAAATTGTGATCAACGTGGCTCTTGATACCAAGATGATGTAGGGTAGAACCCTAATCGGCCGATCTTTCACAAAAGGAGCGGATCCCGCGAAGGGCACGAGGAACACAAAGAGGGAAACGAGGGAAATCACAAGGGGAGTGATGTAGGGTAGAACCCTAATAGCCCGATCTTTCACGAAAGGAGCGGATCCCGTGAAGAACACGAGGAACACGAGGGGCAAACGAGGGAAAACACAAGGGAAAACACAAGAGGAACACTCAAACTAACAAGAACAAGTCACACATGGGCTAGATCCCCGAGTATATAAAGTAAGATACACGATACACTATCAACTAGGGACGATACAAAAGGGTAACCGATTCTTCTCCGTGAGGAGGTCTTGATGTTCTTCCCTAAAGAGTGGTCTTGAATCCGCTTGGGGGATCTTCTCCGGTGGAGGCTCGAATCTCCATGGAGAAGGTAACCAAGTGGATGAGCAAAGCTCTCACACAAAATATGAGCTAATCCTTTGCTAACCCTAGAAAGTTGTACGGGATGGAGTATATATAGTCTAGGGGGTAGAAGGGGTACACGGGCCTCGGCCCTTTACTGTGCGCAGACAGGGAGGACGGATGTCCGGGCTGTGGAGGCCGGATGTCCAGGCTGGTGAAACTGGCCATGTTGCTCTCGGGTTCGGGGGGGGGGGGGGGGGGGGTGGGTCCGGATTTCCGGGCAGGGGGGCGGATGTCCGGGATCTCGGGAAGTGCCGGATGTCCGGGCTTGCGGGGCCGGATGTCCGGGGCCTGTAGGCACTTGGTGGTTGAGCAGCTGTAGAGGAATACACTCCAGGGGCCTGATGTCTGGGGCCTTGATCGGATGTCCGGGGCCTGGGAGATGTTCTTGGCTCCTTCCATTGGTTCTCCTAATCTGTGGACTTGGGGACTTGTCCGTCTTCATGTGCATCTTCAGGAGAACCCTCTTGGTACCTAATCATGCACAACATCTCGGACTTAGGTAGTAGCCATGTCTCATGCATAGAAAGTGGAAGTTCGGAGAGGAGTGAGTTCACCTTGTCTTTGATAGCTTTGGCTCGGGCTCGTATCATTGGTCCAAGTGGTGCCGTTGGAGGTGTGGGTGCGTCCATGGGGATGATCTTGGGATGTTCCGCATCATCTCCCCTTCCTTGGGGAAGATCCGTCCTCGGATCGAAATCCTCATCACCAAGGTAGGGCGAGAGATCTTTGATGTTGAAGATGTCGCTCACGGAGTACTTGTCACGAGGAATGTCGATCTTGTAAGCGTTGTTGTTGTAGCCTGCAAGCACCTTGAATGGTCTATCCGCGTGTGGTCGCACTTTGGACTTGCGTTCTTGGGTAAAGCGGTCCTTGCGAAGGTGTAGCCACACGAGGTCTCCAATGTTGAATATCATAGGGTGCTTGTTGACGTTGAGCATGGTCGCAAGGCGTTTTACTTGGCGCTCGATAGTGTTTCTTGTATCTTCATGCACATTCTTGAGATGGGTCGCTCGTGCACTTGCGTCCAAATTGATTCGCTCTTGGAGTGGTAGAGGTAGAATATCCAATGGTGACAAAGGGTTGAATCTGTAGACGACCTCGAAAGGGGACTTGCCTATTGTTGAGTGTCTTGCTCGGTTGTAGGCGAACTCGGCGATGGGTAGACACTCCTCCCACTCTTTGGTGTTCTTCTTGATGAGTACTCGAAGTAGAGCGGAGAGTGTGCGGTTTGTCACCTCCGTTTGGCCGTCGGTTTGAGGATGGTATGCCGTGGAGAAGAGTAGCTTGATTCCGACCTTGGCGCATAGGGTGTTCCAAAAGTAGCTAAGGAACTTGACGCCGCGGTCCGAGACGCGAAATTTCCCTACGAAAGAGATTAGCAACATGTGAAGCATCGTCTATCTTGTGGCAAGGAATAAAATGTGCCATTTTTGAGAAACGATCCACAACGACAAATATGGAATATTTCCCATTTCGAGTTCTAGGCAAACCAAGTACAAAGTCCATGCTAATGTATTCCCATGGTTGGTATGGGATTGGTAAAGGCATATAGAGACCATGAGATTGAGCTTGGGACTTAGCTTTGCAACATGTAGAACACCGGTTGGTGAAACGATTGACGTCCCGAAACATCTTTGGCCAAAAGTAGCTCTTCGAGAGCGTGGCGAATGTCTTGTCGCGTCCGAAGTGTCCCATTAAGCCTCCTCCATGAGATTCCTGCAGAAGCAACAAACGAAGAGAGGACTTGTCGCGTCCGAAGTGTCCCATTAAGCCTCCTCCATGATGTAATAGCGTTCCCAAGATGAATTCAACAAACACTTGGCATAAGGAGTAGCAAAAGTTGCATCATGCTCATACAAGTCTTTGATATGCTCGAAACCAATGACATCTAACTCAAGTTGCTTGACAAGCATGCATATGCGGGAAGGAGCATCCGCTACGATGTTTTCTTTACCCTTGATGTACTTGATGACATAGGGAAAAGGCTCAATAAATTCACTCCATTTAGCATGACGCTTGTTCAACTTTGTTTGTCCCTTAAGATACTTGAGAGTCTCATGATCGGTATGAATGATAAACTCATGGGCACGAAGGTATTGTTCCCATTCATGCAAAACGCGGACTAAAGCATATAGCTCTTTGCCATAGACGGGATAATTGAGTTGCGCTCTGGAAAGTTTCTCACTAAAGTAAGCTATGGAGTGCATCTCTTTCGTTAACACACCTCCTATGCCACTACCACTAGCATCGCAATGAATTTCAAAAGGCTTGTCGAAGTTGGGTAAACCAAGCACGGGAGCATGAGTAAGCAAATTCTTAAGCTCATTGAATGCGGTATCTTGGGATGGTCCCCAAACAAAAGGCGCATTCTTCTTGCTCAAAGCATGCAAAGGCGAAGCAATGGTGCTAAAATCCTTCACAAAGCGACGATGGAAACCCGCAAGGCCAAGAAAACTACACACTTGATGCAAGTTGGTTGGTTGCAGCCAAGTCTGAATAGCATTGACCTTGGACTCATCAACAAGAACACCCTTAGAAGAAACAACAAAACCCAAGAAAACGAGCTTTTCAACACCAAAAAGGCATTTCTCCATATTAGCATAGAGGCGCTCTTTTCTAAGAGTTTGCAAAACGGTGCGGACATGGGTGACATGCTCTTTGATAGATTTGCTAAACACAAGAATGTCATCAAAGTAGACCACAACAAATATACCAATGTAAGGGCGAAAGACATGATTCATGAGGCGCATATAAGTGCCCGGTGCTTTCGAAAGACCCATAGGCATGACTAACCACTGATACAAACCAAACTTGATTTTGAAGGCGGTTTTCCATTCATCACCCTCTTGTATGCGGATTTGATAGTAACCACTCTTACGATCAATTTTGGAAAATATAGTGGCATCGTTAAGCTCATCAAGCATATCATCTAGGCGTGGAATGGGATACCTATAGCGAACGGTGATAGCATTGATAGGTCTACAATCGGAGCACATGCGAAAACTACCATCACGTTTTGGCACAAGAATGACCAGAATGGCACAAGGGATCAAACTTTCACGCACATGTCCATGGTCTATTAGATGCTTTACTTGCCTTTGTATTTCTTTTGTTTCGTCGGGGTTGACACGGTAAGGAGCTTTGTTCGGAAGAGGTGCTCCGGGGATGAGGTCGATTCGGTGCTCAATGCCTCGTAGAGGAGGTAGACCTGGAGGTAGCTCATCGGGAAAAACATCTTGAAATTCCTGCAAAAGAGAAGACAACACTAGAGGAAGAGTGTGAGAAGTGTTAGTTTGCGGTGCATTGTCCTTGCACAAGAGGACGTAGTGTAGGACACTAGATGGTTTCTCACACACTTCTCTCATCTCATGTTTGGTGGCAAATAGAACTAGGTTCTTGTTTTCGCTCATCATGGAGGCACTCAATTTTGGCTTGTGGCGCTCACTCTCTTTTTGGTGGCTCGCTCTCTCACTATGATCTCCACAATGGGTGGCTTGCTTGTCGGCGATCACTTGACTTGGCGACATTGGACGGAGGACATACTCCTTGCCCTTCATCTTGAAGATGTAGTGGTTCATTCGGCCGTTGTGTACGTCTCCTCTATCGAATTGACATGGCCGTCCAAGGAGAAGATGGGAAACGGTCATTGGAACGACGTCGCACTCCAAGGTGTCTTCGTAGGCGCCGATCTTAAAGGAGACTTGTACTCGGTGCTCGACTTGGATTGTGCCGGAGTCACTAAGCCATTGCACTTTGTATGGATGTGGATGCTTCGTCTTGGGCAATTGGAGCTTGGAGCAAAGTTCTTCACTTGAGAGATTATGACAACTCCCTCCATCGATGATGACCTTGACGGATCGTCCATTGATGCCGGCCTTGGTGTGGAATATGTGGCATCATTGGTCTTCTTCTTGGTGATGTTGGAGAGTCAAGACTTTGGAGACAACAAGTGCAGGACTTGAGTCTTCATCACAAAAGACTTGTTCTTCTTCATTGTTCACTTGGCGGTGCATGGTGACTTGCTCGGGGCTTCCATTTCGCCTTCGCTCAAGGAGTCATAAGTGCCATCATCGTTGAAGATCATGGTTCACTTGTTGGTGCACTCGTAGGACTTGTGGCCTCGGCCTCCGCAAGTGAAACACTTGAAGGAACTCATCTTGACGGTCTCATCGGTTGGGGTTGATGAAGATGAAGCTCTCGGCTTGAAGTTGCTCGTAGTAGGATGGCTTGTAGGTGACGAAGCTTTCTTGGAAGTTGACTTGTCGATGTTGGAAGTAGAAGGTCTTGTAGTCGGTGTTGGAGTCGTTGAAGCTTGGCTATTGGAGAAGCCGTAGGACTTGGATGAGAACTTGGCATACTTGAAATGATATTGCTTGAGTTGTTGGAGTTTCTTGAAGAGGTCGCGGTTGTAGTAGGTAGGTACGAAGCGTGCTCTCATGAGATCCTTCATTTGTGCCCAAGTAGTGATTGTCGGTGTTCTGGGAACGAGGGTCCCCAGACTTGCCTGCCTGCGGCCTGCGGCGTGGCTCAAGTGGGGGCCCAGCGCGGCCCATCTTCATCAGCTCAAGCTCAAGACCCTCGCGAGGGGCCAAGCCTCGCGGGGCAGACGACCTGAAGCTTCCTCAGAGGGAGCCTCATCAGGCAAGCTCGCGAGGAGGCGGAGAGATCAAGCCGGGGATACCTCGCGAGGAGCCCATGACGCAAGCCACGACGATCGAGACCAGGCGGGCGCCGGCCTGCGCAGTGTCCTTGTTTCCCCTTTGGTGCAAAGGGGGCAACCACAGGCCAAGGCATCAGGCAAAGGTTACCATTCCGGTGCAACAAGACCAAGACCAGCAGAGCGGCAGGACGGAGGTCACCGTGGAGCCCAAGACAGCGTCATCACCAGTACTTCTGGCAGCCGAAGACCACCTTTGGTCAGGATAGCTTGTACTATATGTTCCCCTTCAAAATGGCCGATTGTTGGCGCCTTTCCCGCTCATTATTTGGGGAGAGGCCCAGGGCCTCTATAAATAGAGCTAGCCACCATAGAGTAGGGGGTCATCTAGAGATCTGGTAGAACCCTAGCAGAGAGAGAGAGAGAGAGAGGCGACTGAACTCGCCCAAGAAGTTCATCGCACCAGCTCAAGAACACCTCTCACGAGGCTGTTCTTCCCTTGTACTGTTCATCATCATCCCTTGAGGCAATCCACCACACCACACAATAGAGTAGGGTATTACACCACAACGGTGGCCCGAACTAGTATAAACCTCATGTCCCTTGTGTTGTTCATTGTCTCCAGCTTAGATCACGCGAGGATATTGGACATAGATCGGTAGGGGAGAGATCTCCATGCGCACACCAGTGTTCGAACCTCAAGGGTCTGCCGGAACCCAAAATCCGACATTTGGCACGCCAGGTAGGGGTGCGCCGGAATCCTTCTTCCTCCGCATCGCGTTCCATCGCTTCGCTGTTCAGATGTCAAGCGACCCGGCAGCCAACGCCGACCGCTGGGCAGCGTGGCCCGCCCACGCCGTGGCAGCAGCCCAGGGCGACCTCAACATTGCGCCTCGGGAAACCCACGCTCCGCAAGGCGCTGCGGGGCACGGGCGACGCGGCCAGACGCCGCCTGCCCTCACACCACGGCAGGTGCGGGCCGCAGCAAGGGCCTCAAACCACGCCGCGGCCACGGTGCCGTACACCTGACGGGAGCAAGTGAATTCCAGGGCCGCGCTCACGGTGGCCTGAGAGCTGCTACAGTGCCAACTGCTGGAGGCCGGTCGCGACGTGTTGTTGGAGCGAGTAGCTGAGCTCTAGGACGTCGCCGCCTCAGGAACACCTCCTTTCTGCGTCCAGCTGCCACCCCAGACCCAAGGCGGGCCGCATGGTGGCATCGTGCGCACGCAGGCGACTTCCAGTGGACTCTAGGGCCCGTCCAGCGCCAACACCTCTGCCAGCACCGGGCGACAAGTCACGCCAGCCCCCTCTCAGGCCTGTGAAGAGGTGCACGCCGCGGCCTTCAGCCTCGGCGGACCGCCGCGCCATCACCCCCCAGACGACGTTCCAAGCCAGGCTGCATGACATACAGGGTGCTACGGCGAGGCGCATGAGGCGGTGGCCCCAGAAGGTTATGTGCCCCGTATGGTGGATCAGGGCTGCACGCTGGAAGAAGATCATGGCTCATTCCTCGGCCAGGATGGGGCGAGGAGACGCCAGAAGCAGAGCTCTTTCAGGAACCCCAGGAGAGCCTCGACAACCGGACCGGCGGCGGCAACTATCGGGTACCACTCATCCCTCAGGAGCAAGCTTATGCTAACCATGGGTCGCAAGAGATACAGGTCTCCGCAGCAGGTGTCTGCCCCAATTTTGCAGTCTCATACCGCTCAGGAGGAGGGCGCAGGGGGCTGCAGGAGAGGGGCCAAGATTCGGGTTCGTCCCCGCGACGCTCGGAGCAAGGTGTTCTCAGGAGGTAGGCCCGCTGCCGGGGAGGTGCCCCAGGGCCTGCCCCCGGCAGGGTACCCGTGGTCGTCGGGGGAACCGCTGGCGAGCGCTCTGCCTCATTGGCGTCGTCCTGGTTTCTGGTCGCTGTCGATGGCGGCAGAGTGTGGCGCAAGGTGGGGCCCTCGTCTGGTGATATGAAGCAAGGCCGATACCTGTGAAGAACGCCCAGTGCCTATGAAGCTCGCCGCCCGTGACACTCTCACGTAATAATGAGTGGGGTTGTACACGCCCCGGAGTCTCCGGAGAGCCGCCCTCGGGCCTCGGGGCTCCCGCCCACGCCCAGTGGTAGCACTTAGCTCCGCGCTGGTGAGAAGACATCGAAGACTAGACTAGGTGCCAGACGCGGCCTTTTGCTTTTGCCTTTCCTTGTTGACAAGTTCTTCGATTTGGATTTAAGTTGGATTTGAGCTTGATGCTTGCATGTTTTTGGGGGAAGGGGTGTTTAGTCTCGTACGAGCAATCTCTCGCGTTATGGTTTCGGCTTTGCGTCCAAATTTAGCGTGGACTGCCCCCCCCCCCTCACGAGCCCCTTGCGAGCCAAGCCGGGCCGGGCCACACACGTTTTACAGCTGGGACCGATGTTGTCGCACCCTCTCCGGAGGTCTTCATCGCGGAATCTACAAGTTAATTGGGCGACAGCCGAGGTACGACGGCCCCCGCAGGCCCGCTCAGGACTCGTCGGGGTCGGAAGGTACACATGTCAGCTGACTCATCACCAGGCCAGCTACTAAGTTCACACGCAACGTTATACTTACTAGGGTACTAATTGCAAACCTTTACATGAGGGGCTACCCCTCCCAAAATGATCTTACATTCTTCAGGGCCAAGCCCGAGCCTTCTTCGTGCAGGATAAACAGTAGTGACATGCGGTAAGTCAGACATATCACTCACCGCGTCTTCTTGGGCATCCTCGGAGTTATCGCTGGCATCGTTGACATTGCCGCCGCCGCCAGCATCTCCGTCAGCGCTAGGCTCGTCCACAACACTGCCTTCATTGGCGGCCACGACCACGCCATCATCATCAGATGCAAAGGCCCTGACGAGGGCGTCCACATTATCCTCCACCCATCGCGCCAGGGCACCCCGGACGGCTATGGGCATGGATGCGATGGCAGCGTCGAAGTCAAAGTGGGGGTCCCTATCCAGCAGATAGCTGAAGAAGCGGGAGAATGTACGCCCGAGCAAGGCTCGGCTCCTCTCTTCGACAAGCCAACGGGACCTTTCGGAGCGGTTCTCCAGAAGCGTCACCACATCGGTGAAAAACTAGAGGTTGCCGGCGTAGTTGACCTCATGCGGCTCCTTAGCGGCAGCCTCGCAGATGTTGCCCAAAGCTGTGTTGGCTCTTTCTCTGAGTGTTTGAAGCATGGGGGCATGCTCACGCTCCAGGACCCGTCGTCGACGGATCTCGTCCTCATTCCGCTACGCGATGGCCTCGGCGTCATCAACCCTCTGTTGGAGAGGAAGCTGCTCGGCCCGGGAAGAGGAAAGTTCCGCCTGTGCTGCGCTGAGGGCGGCTGCGGAGGAGTCCACGCGCCGTGTCACTTCGGCCAGTTGGGTCCTGAGGGCTTCGGTCCTGCCCTCAGCCTCAGCCTTGATCAGCCCCAACCTCGCCTCGTATTCGCACTCGAAGGCCGAGCGAGCTTCCGCCACGCAGTGATCGACTTCTTCCTGGGCCCGGGCTTCGCGCATGGCAACGTCATCCTCCGCCCGAGCCACCAAGCGCTCCCTCGTCTCCAACCGCTCAAGATCAGGGTTGCGCTCAGCGGCCTCCAGCGTCAGCGCCTCCTCGCGCTTCAGAAGCTCCGCCCAATCAACAGGGGCCCCCTCCATCGACTCAAGGGCCGCCTGGCGCAGTTCCACTTGCTGCTCCAGGGAGTTGCCCCAGGCCAGGAGCTCCCATGCGCGCTCCTCCACATCCTTGCACCGCCGGTCTGCTTCTTGAGCCTCCTCGACGGCCTGGGAGCAGGCCTCCCGCGAAGCTGCCAGCGACGCTTCAGCCTTCGCTTTTTCGAGATCACGTTGGTGACGCGCAAGGGCGATGGCTACTTTTAGTTTGCGTCTCTCCTCAGCAAGGCGCAAACCTTCGGCCTCGAGGCGCGCATCCTCGTCAGCAAGCTCTGCCCCGATCTGTCTCACCGCATCCGCCGCCCTCTGGAGGAACTCTTCGCGAAGGGTGCATCACTCTCGAGCGCGCCTGAGCACGTCTTCCGCATCACCCTCTTCCACTAGAGCATGCGGAGGACCCCGAGGCGGTAGGCTCCCTCCCGGTGCGGGGCTGGGGGCTGGCGCCCTAGCCACCGCCGAACGGACCTCTCTAGGAATTCGGCCTGGCACCGGTCCACCCACGGAGGAGGAGCCAAAGACAGACTTCAACCATTCACCATCTATGATCATAGGAGGAACACAGGGCAAGCCGGATGTGCCCCAGGAGCACTCATGAAGAAAGGACAGCGGGCGCGCGGGCTCAAGGTGCCCTATGGAACGGACCACTCCACCAACTGGTCTGGTAGCAGGGGTGCCACTCGAGCACGGTGACCCCAGGGCCAGCGGAGAAGGGGAAGCTTGGGGAGATGGCTCCTGGGCTGGCTCAGCGGGTTCCGCAGGGTAGGGCCGGAAAGGGCCACAATTAGTCGCAGGGATAGAAAAGCAAACGAGCAAGGAAAGAAGAAGAATTACTCGTCCATGGCAAAGTACTTCCTGCGCTTCAACAAGCCGCAAGGACGGCCGTTGCCACCCAAGGCCTCCTTCCTCTTGCGGAGGGCCTCGAAGTCTACCCTGAACCGACCTAAGCGCCCGGCGCGAGGGTCGGCCCCTGGTGAGGAAGAAGCATCAAGATGATCAGGGCTGGAGGAGTCAGCCTGGAGGGCGCCGTCAGGCGTCGCCTCACGAGGAATGGCTGGGGGCTCGGAAGCCCCGGCCTCAGGAACCATGGGCCGCGACTCTGCACTTGTCGCCGCTCCAGGGCGGGCCTCGGGAGACGCCGCCTTCGAGGCTTCTCGCGGCATCGTCACCTCGACATCGGGCGCCTCAACCGTCGCCGGTTCTTGTCTCCCCTCCCTGTCGCCCGAGGAAGGACCGCTGTGGGCGGTAGGGGAAGCAACCACGGTGGCTGGGTTCTCGCGGGGCCCCATGAAGCCAGCCGGGCGCAGTCCCCACTTGTCGAAGCTGGGCATCTGCCTCACAAAATCGGCCCGGCCAGAGCAAAGATACAAGAGGATACCATTGCTCCGAAGGCTTCCGGGGGAAGGATCGCCAGTAAAGACCCTGAGCACCGTCCACAGCACTTCAGGCGCCAAGTCCTCCTCCTGAAGCCGCATGCGGTCTCTATGCCCCGCAAAGTCCCACATCCGGCGAGAGTGGCGCTAAAGAGGAGCAATGCGACATTGGAGGAACTCCTTCACCACCTTGGGCGCTGTCACATTGAGCGCCCTCGAACTCTGGAAGCGGCGCCAGACGAAGGCAAGCCAGGGGCTCGCGAGCACCTCATGGTCCCAACCCGCGTGCGGAACAGCAGGCGAGGTCGGGTACGAGAGCAGAGGGTTGGGCACTCCAACGTCCACGTACAGCCACCGCTCTCTGAACCTGGCCTCAGAAGGAGGAAGGCTGAAGTCGATCCCTGAAGCGGCCGTCTCTGGCACGGTCAGGAAGCTCACACACCCTGAGCACTGAGTGGGATCGCTCAGGCGCAAGGAAAAGAAGTGGCGCAGCAGGGCCACGAAAGAGGGAATGCCTATCATCACCTCGCAAACAAAAGCAAAGACAGCCAGAAGAGTAATGGACTCCGGCCCGAGGTGCATCATGCGGATCTGATAATGGGAGAGCACCGCATTGAAGAAGGCCAAAAAAGGGGAAACCAAACCCGTCCATAGGGCATGGGCAAAGAATCGGACCTCCGTGACGATCATATCAAGGGAGGCATGGGAAGCAGGCCAGGCCGTGGTCCTGCCGCACTAGTTGAAGATAGTTGCAAGGGCAGTGCAGACCTTGTCTAAAGCTTCCGGATTGAGTATGATCGACCGGGCGACGGCAGGGGTCGCTGCTGGAGGTGTGCGGGGCGAAGGCACGGGATTCTTCCCCCTTCCTTTCTTCGACGGTGCCATGGCGGAGAAGAGGAGGAAGAACTCGAGCCAGATTGGCGGCGAAGGCTGGAGCTCGAAGAAGAAGGGAGGGTAGGAGGCAAGCGAGCAGTCGAAAGGAGGAACAACTATGTGCAACTACGGGTCCGCTTAGCCGGGCGCGTAATAAGGCGTCGTGGGGAAGCACACACGCCCATGTCCCGTCAGTCGCCACGCGGCGCCTAAGGCCACAGGCTGTTGGGGCCCGCGGCGCTTCGCGCTCGCCCCTTCGCTTCCCTGCTAGGCCAAGCCCGGGCGCGCCTTGGGCCCGGGGGCTACTGTCGGCGTTCTGGGAACGGGGGTCCCTAGACTTGCCTGCCTGCGGCCTGTGGCGTGGCTCAAGTGGGGGCCTAGCATGGCCCATCTTCATCAGCTCAAGCTCAAGACCCTCGCGAGGGGCCAAGCCTCGTGGGGCGGACGACTAGAAGCTTCCTCAGAGGCAGAGTCATCAGGTAGGCTCGCGAGGAGGCGGAGAGATCAAGGCGGGGATACCTTGCGAGGAGCCCGTGATGCAAGCCATGACGATCTAGACCAGGCGGGCGCCGGCCTGCGCAGTGTCCTTGTTTCCCCTTTGGTGCAAAGGGGGCAAGCACAGGCCACGGCATCAGGCAAAGGTTACCATTTCGGTGCAAAAAGACCAAGACCAGCAAAGCGGCAGGGTGGAGGTCACCGCGGAGCCCAAGACAGCGTCATCACCAGTACTTCTGGCAGCCGAAGACCACCTTTGGTCGGGATAACTTGTACTACATGTTCCCCTTCAAAATGGCCGATTGTTGGCGCCCTTCCCGCTCATTATTTGGGGAGAGGCCCAGGGCCTCTATAAATAGAGCTAGCCACCACAGAGTAGGGGATCATCTAGAGATCTGGTAGAACCCTAGCAGAGAGAGAGAGAGGCGGCTGAACTCGCCCAAGCAGTTCATCGCACCAGCTCAAGAACACCTCTCGCGAGGATGTTCTTCCCTTGTACTGTTCATCATCAGCCCTTGAGGAAATCCACCACACCACACACTGGAGTAGGGTATTACACCACAACGGTGGCCCGAACCAGTATAAACCTCGTGTCCCTTGTGTTGTTCGTTGTCTCCAGCTTAGACCACGCGAGGAGATTCGACGTAGATCAGTAGGGGAGGGATCTCCGCATGCACCCCAGTGTTCGAACCTCAAGGGTCTGCCGAAACCCGAAATCCGACATTTGGCACGCCAGGTAGGGGTGCGCCGGAATCCTTCTTCCTCCGCATCGCATTCCATCGCTTTGCCGTTCAGATGTCAAGCAACCCGGCAGCCAACGCCGACCGCTGGGCAGCGTGGCCCGCCCACGCCGTGGCACCAGCCCAAGGCGACCTCAACCTTGCGCCTCAGGAAACCCGTGCTCCGCAAGACGCTGCCGGGCGCGGGCGACGCGGCCAGACGCCGCCTGCCCTCACACCACGGTAGGTGCGGGCCGCAGCAAGGCACTCAGACCATGCCGCGGCCACGGCGCCATACACCCGACAGGAGCAAGTGAATTCCAGGGCCGCGCTCACGGTGGCCCGAGAGCTGCTACAGTGTCGACTGCTGGAGGGCGGCCGCGACGTGTTGTTGGGGCGAGTAGCTGAGCTCCTGGACGCCGCCGCCTCAGGAACACCTCCTTTCTGCATCCAGCTACCACCCCAAACCCGAGGCGGGCTGCATGGTGGCATCATGCGCATGCACGCGACTTCCAATGGACTCCAGGGCCCGTCCAGCGCCAACACCTCCGCCGGCACCGGGCGACAAGTCATGCCAGCCCCCTCTCAGGCCAGCGAAGAGGTGCACGCCGCGGCCTTCGGCCTCGGCGGACCACCGCTCCATCACCCCCAAGACGGTGTTCCAAGCCAGGCTGCATGGCATACTGGGTGCTACGGCGAGGCGCATGAGGCAGTGGCCCCAGAAGCTTATGTGCCCCGCATGGTGGATCAGGGGTGCGTGCTGGAAGAAGATCATGGCTCATTCCTCGGGCCAGGATGGGGCGAGGAGACGCCAGAAGCTGAGCTCTTTGGAGAACCCTAGGAGAGCCTCGACAACTGCACCGGCGGCGGCAACTATCGGGTACCACTCATCCCTCAGGAGCAAGCTTATGCTAACCATGGGTCGCAGGAGATACAGGTCTCCGCAGTAGCTGGCTGCCCCAATTCTGCAGTCTCATACCCCTCAGGAGGAGGGCACAGGGGGCTGCAGGAGAGGGGTCGAGATTCGGGTTTGTCCCCACGACGGTCGGAGCAAGGCATTCACAGGAGGTAGGCCCACTGCCGGGGAGGTGCCCCAGGGCCTGCCCCGGCAAGGGACCCGTGGTCGTTGAGGGAACCGCTGGCGACCGCTCTGCCTCATTGGCATCGTCCTGGTTTCTGGTCGCCGTCGATGGCGGCAGAGTGTGGCGCAAGGCGGGGCCCTCGTCTGGCGATATGAAGCAAGGCCGGTACCTGTGAAGAACGCTCAGTGCCTGTGAAGCTCGCCGCCCGAGACACTCTCACGTAATAATGAGTTCGGCTGTACACGCCCCGGAGTCTCCGGAGAGCCGCCCTCGGGCCTCGGGGCTCCCGCCCACGCCCAGTGGCAGCACTTAGCTCCGCGCTGGTGAGAAGACGTCGAAGACTAGACTAGGTGTCGGACGCAGCCTTTTCCTTTTGCATTTCCTTGTTGACAAGTTCTTTGATTTGGATTTAAGTTGGATTTGAGCTCGATGCTTGCGTGTTTTTGGGGGAAGGGGTGTTTAGTCTAGTTCGAGCAATCTCTCGCGTTCTGGTTTCGGCTTTGCCTCCAAAGTTAGCGTCGACTGCCCACCCCCCTCGCGAGCCCCTTGCGAGCCGGGCCGGGCCAAGCACGTTTTACAACTGGGACCGCTGTTGCCGCACCCTCTCCGGAGGTCTTCATTGCGGAATCTACAAGTTAATCAGGCGACAGCCGAGGTACGACGGCCTCCGCAGGCCCGCTCAGGACTCATCGGGGTCAGAAGGTACACATGTCAGCTGACTCATCACTAGGCCAGCTACTAAGTTCACACGCAATATTATACTTACCAGGGTACTAATTGCAAACCTTTACATGAGGGGCTACCCCTCCCAAAATTCTCTTACATTCTTCAGGGCCAAGCCCGAGCCTTCTTCGTGGAGGATAAACAGTAGTGACATGTGCTCAGTCGGACATATCACTCACCGCGTCTTCTTGGGCATCCTCGAAGGCATCGCTGGTGTCGTTGACATTGCCGCCGCCGCCAGCATCTCCGTCAGCGCCAGGCTCGTCCACAACACTACCTTCATTGGCGGCCACGACCACGCCGTCATCATCAGATGCAAAGGCCCTGACGAGGGCGTCCACATTATCCTCCACCCATCGCGCCAGGGCACCTCGGGCGGCTATGGGCATGGGTGCGATCGCAGCGTCGAAGTCAAAGTGGGGGTCCCTGTCCAGCAGATAGCTGAAGAAGCGGGAGAATGCACTCCCGAGCAAGGCTCGGCTCCTCTCTTCGACAAGCAAACGGGACCTTTCGGAGCGGTTCTCTAGAAGCGTCACCACATCGGTGAAAAACTGGAGGTTGTTGGCGTAGTTGACCTCGTGTGGCTCCTTAGCGGCAGCCTCGCAGATATTGCCCAAAGCTGTGTTGGCCCTTTCTTTGAGCGTTTGATGCATGGGGGCATGCTCACGCTCCAGGACCCATCACCGATGGATCTCGTCCTCATTCCGCTGCGCGATGGCCTCGGCGTCATCAACCCTCTATTGGAGAAGAAGCTGCTCAGCCCAGGAAGAGGACAGCTCCGCCTATGCTGCGCTGAGGGCGGCTGCGGAGGAGTCCACACGCCGTGTCACTTCGGCCAGTTTGGTCCTGAGGGCTTCGGTCCTGCCCTCAGCCTCGGCCTTGATCATCCCCAACCTCCCCTCCTATTCACGCTCAAAGGCCGAGCGAGCTTCCGCCACGCGGCGATCGACTTCTTCCTGGGCCCGGGCTTCGTGCACGGCAACGTCATCCTCCGCCCGAGCCACCAGGCGCTCCCTCGTCTCCAACCACTCAAGATCAAGGTTGCGCTCAGCGGCCTCCAGCGGCAGCGCCTCCTCGCGCTTCAGAAGCTCCGCCCGATCAACATGGGCCCCCTCCATCGACTCAAGGGCCGTCTAACACAGTTCTACTTGCTGCTCCACGGAGTTGCCCCAGGCCAGGAGCTCCCACGCGCGCTCCTCCGCATCCTTGCACCGTCGGTCTGCTTCTTGAGCCTCCTCGACGGCCTGGGAGAAGGCCTCTCGCGAAGCTGCCAGCGACGCTTCAGCCTTCGCTTTTTCGAGATCACGTTGGTGACGCGCAAGGGCGATGGCTACCTTTAGTTTGCGTCTCTCCTCAGCAAGGCGCAAACCTTCGGCCTCGAGGCGCGCATCCTCGTCAGCAAGCTCTGCCCCGATCCGGCTCACCGCATCCGCCGCCCTCTGGAGGAACTGTTTGCGAAGGGTGCGTCGCTCCCGAGCGCGCCTGAGCACGTCTTCCGCATCACCCTCTTCCATCGGAGCATGTGGAGGACCCCGAGGCGGCAGGCTCCCTCCCGGCACGGGGCTGGGGGCTGGCGCCCTAGCCACCATTGAACGGACCTCTTTGGGAATCCGGCCTAGCGCCAGTCCACCCACGGGGGAGGAGCCAAAGACAGACTTCAGCCATTCACCATCTATGATCAGAGGAGGAACGCGGGGCAAGTCGGATGTGCCCCAGGAGGACTCATGAACAAAGGACAGCGGGCGCGCAGGCTCGAGGTGCCCTATGGAACGGACCACTCCACCAACTGGTCTGGCAACAGGGGTGCCGCTCCAACACGGTCAGCCCAGGGCCAGCAGAGAAGGCAAAGCTTGGGGGGATGGCTCCAAGGCTGGCTCAGCGGGTTCCGTAGGGTAGGGCCTGAAAGGGCCACAATCAGTCGCAGTGATAGCAAAGCAAACGAGCAAGGAAAGAAGAAGACTTACTCGTCCATGGCGAAGTGCTTCCTGCGCTTCAACAAGTGGCAAGGACGGTCGTTGCCACCCAAGGCCTCCTTCCTCTTGCGGAGGGCCTCGAAGTCTACCCAGAACCGACCTAAGCGCCCGGTGCGGGGATCGGCCCCTGGTGCGGAAGAAGCATCAAGATGATCGGCGCTGGAGGAGTCAGCCTGGAGGGTGCCGTCAGGCGTCGCCTCACGAGGAACAGCTGGGGGCTCGGAAGCCTCGGCCTCGGGAACCATGGGTCGCGACTCCGCACTTGTCGCCGCTCCAGGGCGGGCCTCGGGAGACGCCGCCTTCGAGGCTTCTCGCGGCATCGGCACCTCGACATCGGGCGCCTCAACCCTCGCCGGTTCTCATCTCCCCGCCCTATCACCCGAGGAAGGACTGCTGTGGGCTGCAGGGGAAGCAACCACGGCGGCTGCGTTCTCACGGGGCCCCATGAAGCTAGCCGGGCGCAGTCCACACTCATCGAAGCTGGGCATCTGCCTCACAAAATCGGCCCGGCCAGAGCAAAGATACAAGAGGATACCATTGCTCCGAAGGCTGCCGGGGGAAGGATCACCAGTCAAGACCCTGAGCACCGTCCGCAACACTTCAGGTGCCAAGTCCTCCTCCTGAAGCCGCATGCAGTCTCTATGCCCCGTAAAGTCCCACATCCAGCGAGAGTGGCGCTGAAGAGGAGCAATGCAACATTGGAGGAACTCCTTCACCACCTTGGGCGCTGTCACATTGAGCGCCCTCAAACTCTGGAAGCGGCGCCAGATGAAGGCAAGCCGGGGGCTCGCGAGCACCTCATGGTCCCAACCCGCGTGAGGAACAGCAGGCGAGGTCGGGTGCGAGAGCAGAGGGTGGGCACTCCAATGTCCACGTACAGCCATCGCTCTCTGAACCTGGCCTCAGAAGGAGGAAGGCCGAAGTTGATACCTGAAGCGGCCGTCTCTGGCATGGCCAGGAAGCTCACACACCCTGAGCACTGAGTGGGATCGCTCAGGAGCAAGGAAAAGAAGTGGCGCAGCAGGGCCACGGAAGGGGGAATGCCTATCATCGCCTCGCAAACAAAAGCAAAGACAGCCAGAAGAGTAATGGACTCCGGCCCGAGGTGCATCATGCGGATCTGATAATGGGAGAGCACCGCATTGAAGAAGGCCGAAAAAGGGGGAACCAGACCCGTCCATAGGGTATCGGCGAAGAATCGGACCTCCGTGACGATCCTATCAAGGGAGGCATGGGAAGCAGGCCAGGCCGTGGTCCTGCCGCACTTGTTGAAGATAGTTGCAAGGGCGTAGCGGACCCTTCCTTTCTTCGACGGTGCCATGGCGGAGAAGAGGAGGGAGAACTCGAGCCGGATTGGCAGTGGAGGCTGGAGCTCGAAGAAGAAGGGAGGGTAGGAGGCAAGCGAGTAGTGGAAAGGAGGAACAACTGTGTGCAACTACGGGTCCGCTTAGCCGGGCGCGTAATAAGGCGTCATGGGGAAGCGCACACGCCCACATCCAATCAGTCGCCACGCGGCACCCAAGGCCTCAGGCTGTTGGGGCCTACGGTGCTTCGCGCTCGCCCCTTCGCTTCCCTGCTAGGCCAAGCCCGGGCGCGCCTTGGGCCCGGGGGCTACTGTCGGCATTCTGGGAACGGGGGTCCCCAGACTTGCCTGCCTGCGGCCTGCGGCGTGGCTCATGTGGGGGCCTAGCGCGGCCCATCTTCATCAGCTCAAGCTCAAGACCCTCGCGAGGGGCCAAGCCTCGCGGGGCAGACGACCGGAAGCTTCCTCAGAGGCAGACTCATTAGGCAGGCTCGCGAGGAGGCGGAGAGATCAAGGCGGGTATACCTCGCGAGGAGCCCGTGACGCAAGCCATGACGATCGAGACCAGGCGGGCGTCGGCCTGCGCAGTGTCCTTGTTTCCCCTTTGGTGCAAAGGGGGCAAGCACAGGCCACGACATCAGGCAAAGGTTACCATTTTGGTGCAACAAGACCAAGACCAGCAGAGCGGCAGGATGGAGGTCACCATGGAGCCCAAGACAGCGTCATCACCAGTACTTCTGGCAGCCGAACCACCTTTGGTCAGGATAACTTGTACTATATGTTCCCGTTCAAAATGGCCAATTGTTGGCGCCCTTCCCTCTCATTATTTGGGGAGAGGCCCAGGGCCTCTATAAATAGAGCTAGCCACCACAGAGTAGGGGATCATCTAGAGATCTGGTAGAACCCTAGCAGAGAGAGAGAGAGAGGCGGCTGAACTCGCCCAAGCAGTTCATCGCACCAGCTCAAGAACACCTCTCGCGAGGCTGTTCTTCCCTTGTACTGTTCATCATCAGCCCTTGAGGCAATCCACCACACCACACACTAGAGTAGGGTATTACACCACAACGGTGGCCCGAACCAGTATAAACCTCGTGTCCCTTGTGTTGTTCGTTGTCTCCAGCTTAGATCACGCGATGAGATTGGACATAGATCGGTAGGGGAGAGATCTCCGCGTGCACCCTAGTGTTCGAACCTCAAGGGTCTGCCAGAACCTGAAATCCGACAGTGATGGGTGGTTCACCTCTTGCCTCTCGGCGCTCTATGATTTGTTCCCAACCAATGAGGACATAGTCTTGGAACTCAAGGGATGCCATCGTGATCTTCTTCTCTTCTTCAAAATTGTGCGAATGGAAGATCTTGTCAACCTTCAATGCCCATGAAAGGTACTCTTTGGGGTCGTTGCTACCGTTGATCTTGGGCATGGTGAACTTGAGTTTGCCATAACATTGCTCTTCATTGTGTTGGGGTCGGGGATGATGACTCCCATGTTGTTGATGATTGTGCAACTCGTGGTGCTCTTGGCGCGGAGGATTGTTATTGTCATGTTGCTCTTGTCGTGGAGGATCTCCATTGTCTTCATGCTCTTGATTGACTGGTTGTTCTTGGCTAGCTTGTGGAGGAACTTGTCGAGCTCGAGGAGGAAGTTGACGATGCACGCGAGCTTGAAATCTTCATTCTTGAATTTCTTCGCGAAGTGCTTCCTCTTGTTCACGGGCTTGTTGGCTTCGGTCAGCAATGGCTCGACTCGAATCGCATAGAGCGTGTTGCGCCGCAAGTGCTTGAGCGTCACGGAGTTGTTGTTCTTGACGTTGTGCCTTGGCATCTTGAGCATTTTGGTGTAGACGCGCTCGCTCTTCCTCTTCATGTTAGCATTGTCGTTGCCGTTCTCATGCTAGCGCAAAGGCCTCTTGAGTTTGACGTTGTCGGCGCTCTTGAGAGTCGGTGTCTAGTAGGGGATTGAGGCTTGCTTGACGGTCGGTGCATGCGGCTCGACGAAGAGTGTTCGATGTCGGTGTACTTGAGCCGGAGAGGGTGAAGTCAGAGTGTCCGCTTGAATGGCTCCTTCTTGAAGTGAATGATGAGCGGTTGAGCAACAAAGCACGAATTTCGTCCATCCTTGCGTCATTCTCTTGCTTGTGATCGTCGAGCTTGTGGTTGAAGTAGTCCCTTGTATGTTGCTCAGAAAGTCGCAAGTCGGCGGCAAGGTTGTCGATGCGTTCACTCATAGCTTGTTGCTCTTGATGCAAAGCACGTTGTGCACCAAAGAGGTGACTCTTGGTGACGAAGGAGTTCATGTTGTCGTCTTGCTCCATGAAGAGTGGGTTGGTAGAATTACTTGGCCTATCCATCATTCCAAGACAAATGTGAGTGGTAGAAAGAGAAGAACGAGTACCAAATGTACCTTGACCGAAGTTGAAAGTGGATCGAGGATCACTCCAACGTAGGACAAGGAAATAGCACAGGTAAGAGTTCTTGTCGGTTTCTCACACCTAAACAATTAAAAGCTTTTTGTGGAGCTTGGTTAGGATGGTGGCACAAAATTTGATTGAATTGTAAGTAAGCTTCAATAATGTTGGAAAAGATTCGCAAGATGCAATGTAACAAGTAGACCAAGCATATAAGGTACATGGAAACACACGCGCAAAAAGATAAGTGGGGTTGTGCAACCAAGGGTGAGCCAAAATGTGGAATCCACAAAAATGCTCTTGTTGCACAACACTAGAGAGACGCTACCATGATTGCACAATAGGCGGATACAAGAACTTGTGCACAACCTACTTAGCAAAAATGCAATGACTTCTATCCCAAATATGTTCTATGCAAGGTGTTGCTATGATATGATCCAAGATGATCGAGTATGACAAACATAATGTTGTAAGATGCTATGGTTCTTGCTTAAAAGCTCTTTGCTTATCTTTTCTCTTTGCTTAAAAGCTTGTTTGGCTCTTTGATATTTGAGCTCTTTTCTCATGCAATGCTTGACGAACCAAGATAGCAAATGAGTATGCGATGTCAACTTTGTGACACGAGATATGATACCAAGATATGCAACAATGATGTATGTATGCTATGGGAAGTATGATCACTAATGTGCACAAGTCTCGTTGCCGGCAATACTCAATGGCTAGTCCGATCGGTAAGCAACGCAAAGGAGTAAGGCTATGATGGCTATCAATGTAATGGCAAGAATGATATGTCCAATACCGAGATGAGGTTACCGGTCTTGCTTCCTAAATGGTGTCAAAATGGTGGCACGAATACCAAGTCGTAGTCGAGGTGGTCGTTGTTGATGACGCGTTCGTGGCGAAGATGAGCGGCGGTGATGTCGATGTCGAACCGTACCTAAATAGCCGAAACACAAAAGGATACGGTACCGCAACTCAAATTCTCAAACCTTGAAGTAGCAATTGTGTCGGAGAGTGAAACGTTCCAAAAATGGTTGAGTTATGCGGAAGTGGTGCAGGTATGCGGAAGTATATATGGTATATGGTGGGCACCGGAACAAAATTTGGTGGAAATTGGGGCGGTGGATGGATATGTGGCTACCAGGGGCCGGATGTCCGGGTGGAATGCCGGATGTCCGGGTGGGGCCAGATGTCCGGGCTCTGCGGGCCGGATGTCTAGGCTCTGGATCTGGGGACGAACGTGATGAACACCGCGTGGGAGCTTAAATCCGGATGAAATTTGGAGGAATTTGTGGATGGAAATTGGGGGGAAAAGGATGGGAACCTAGATCCACTCACAACAAAGCAAATCCATGGATCCAAACCAAAAAAATCTCAACACACCAAAAAATCACAAAAAAAATTTGGGGCTATTTTTGGTGGGGAATTTTCGAATTAGGACGAAAAACAACAAAACAAGGATAGAAACACAATGGGAAGGCTCCGAAATCGTGATCAACGTGGCTCTAGATACCAAGATGATGTAGGGTAGAACCCTAATCGACGATCTTTCACGAAAGGAGCGGATCCCATGAAGAACACGAGGAACACGAGGGGGAAAACGAGGGAAAACACAAGGGGAAACACAAGAGGAACACTCAAACTAACAAGAACAAGTCACACATGGGCTAGATCCTCGAGTACATAAAGTAAGATACACGATCCACGATCAACTAGGGATGATACAAAAGGGTAATCGGTTCTTCTCCGTGAGGAGGTCTTGATGTTCTTCCCTAAAGAGGGGTCTTGAATCCGGTTGGGGGATCTTCTCCGGTGGAGGCTCGAATATCCGTGGAGAAGGTAACCAAGTGGATGAGCAAAGCTCTCACACAAAATATGAGCTAATCCTTTGCTAACCCTAGAAAGTTGTACGGGCTGGAGTATATATAGTCTAGGGGGTAGAAGGGGTACACGGGCCTCGGCCCTTCACTATGCGCAGACAGGGAGGTCGGACGTCCGGGCGTCGGGGCGGATGTCCGGGCATTCGCGGAGGGCCGGATGTCCGGGCTGTGGAGGCCGGATGTCTGGGCTGGTGAAACTGGCCATGTTGCTCTCGGGTTCGCGGGGTCCGGATTTCCGGGCAGGGGCGCGGATGTCCGGGACCTCAGGAAGTGTCGGATGTCCGGGCTTGCGGGGCCGGATGTCCGGGGCCTGTAGGCACTTGGTGGTTGAGCAGCTGTAGAGGAAGGTGCTCTAGGGGCCGGATGTCCGGGGCCTCGGCCGGATGTCCGGGGCCTGGGAGATGCTCTTGGCTCCTTCCGTTGGTTCTCCTCATCCATGGACTTGGGGACTTGTCCGTCTTCATGCGCATCTTCGGGAGGACCCTCTTGGTACCTAATCATGCACAACATCTCGGACTTAGGTAGTAGCCATGTCTCATGCATAGAAAGTGGAAGTTCGGAGAGGAGTGAGTTCACCTTGTCTTCGATAGCTTTGGCTCGGGCTCGTGTCATTGGTCCAAGTGGTGCCGTTGGAGGTGTGGGTGCGTCCATGGGGATGATCTTGGGATGCTCCGCATCAGGGAGACACAAGAGGAACACTCAAACTAACAAGAACAAGTCACACAAGTGCTAGATCCTCGAATACATAAGAAAAGATACACGATCCATGGACAACTAAGGACGATACAAGGGTAGCCGGTCTTCTCCGTGAGTAGGTCTTGAGTTCTTCCCTAAAGATGGGTCTTGAATCCGCTTGGGGGATCTTCTCCGGTGGAGGCTCGAATCTCCGTGGAGAATGTAACCAAGTGGATGAGCAAAGCTCTCACACAAACATGAGCTAAACCTTTGCTAACCCTAGAAAGTTGTATGGGGTGGAGTATATATAGTCTAGGGGGTAGAAGGGATGCACGGACCTCGGCCCTTCACTGTGCACAGATAGGGGAGGCCGGATGTCCGGGCTAGTCGGGCCGGATGTCCGGGCTTTCAGGCGACGCGGATGTCCGGGCTAGGGGGGGCGGATGTCCGGGCTGGAGTGGTGGTATTTGCTGCTCTGGGGTTTGGAGGGACCAGATTTCCGGGCCGCTGGCCGGATGTCTGGGGGCTCGGGAGAGGCAGGATGTCCGGGCTGCCGGGGTCGGATGTCCGGGGCCTGTAGCTTCTGGCGGCTGTGCTGATGTAGTGGAAGACGCTCCAGGGGCCAGATGTCTGGGGCCTGGGAGATGCTCTTGGCTCCTTCCGTTGGCTCTCCTCATCCGTGGACTTGGGGACTTGTGCATCTTCATGCGCATCTTCGGGAGGGCCCTCTTGGTGCCTAATAATGCACAACACCTCAGACTTAGGTAGTAGCCATGTCTCATGCATAGAAAGTGGAAGTTCGGAGAGGAGTGAGTTCACCTTATCTTCGATAGCTTTGGCTCAGGATCGTGTCATTTGTCCAAGTGGTGTCGTTGGAGGTGTAGGTGCGTCCATGGGGATGATCTTCGGATGCTCCGCATCAACTCCAAGAGCGCATCAATTTGGACGCAAGTGCACTAGCGACACATCTCAAGAAGGTGCATGAAGATACAAGAAACACCATCGAGCGCCAAGTACAACGCCTTGCGACCAAGCTCAATGTCAACAAGCAACCTATGGTCTTCAACATTGGTGATCTCGTGTGGCTACACCTTCGCAGGGACCGCTTTCCAAAAGAATGCAAGTCTAAGCTTCGACCACGAGTAGATGGACCCTTCAAGGTGCTCGCACACTACAACGACAATGCTTACAAGATCGACCTCCCGTGCGACAAGTACAACGTGAGCGACATCTTCAACATCGAAGATCTCTCTCCCTTCCATGGTGATGAAGAATTCGATCCGAGGACGGATCTTCCCCAAGGGAGGGGAGATGATGCGGAGCATCCCATGACCATCCCCATGGACGCCACCTCAAATATCCAAGCTCCAAGCGGGCCCATGACAAGAGCTAGGGCACGTGCTATTCAATTCAAGGTGACATCAGTCCTACTTGAGTTTCCCCCCTCTTCAAGTGAGACATGGCTACTGCCTAAGTCCGAGATGCTATGTGTGATCAGGTACAACACTCAAGACACGGAGCCGAGGGCTGTAGAAGAAGAGACATGTGTCAACACTCTGGACCGCCCGGAACCTCCGGCCAGAGCCCGGAACTCCCGGCCCCCGGACCTTCCGGCCGACCCGGAGCTTCCGGCCTCCGACAACTTCGACCAGCCCAGACGTACCAACTCTCGGGTTAGCACGGAACCCGTCCCGGACCTTCCGGCGCCCGGAACCTCCGGCCAGCCCGGACCTTCCGGCCCCCGGATGCCAACCCAGCTCCACCCGCGCCAACTCTCTGGTTAGGCCGGACCCTCCCCAGAACCTCCGGTGCCCGGAACTTCCGGCCTCGCCCAGAACTTTCGGCCCTGCCTGCGTGCAGCAACTTGGGCCGAGGCCCGTGTACCCTTTCATCACTTAGACTATAAATACTCTTCTCCTACCTACGTTTTAGGGTTAGCAAAGAGATAGCTCATGTTTGTGTGAGAGCTTTGCTCATCCACTTGGTTACCTTCTCCTCGGAGATCGCACCTCCTCGAAGAAGATTCCCCAAGCGGATTCAAGACCCCTCTTTAGGGAAGAACATCAAGACCTCCTCACGGAGAAGACCGGTTACCGTGTATCATCCCTAGTTGATCGTGGACCGTGTATCTTACTTTATGTATTCGGGGATCTAGCACATGTGTGACTATCTTCTTGGTTAGAGTGTTCCTCTCCTATTTCCCTTGTGTTTCCCTCATTTCCCCTTTGGGTTCTTCATGTTCATCACGGGATTCCGCTCCTTTCGTGTTCTACCCTACATCAACACCACACCTTTTTTTGCTTGGCACAATAGCTCTCCCTCACGTGTGCACCCAGCCAACTTTTTTTTTAAATTCCAACGGAAATTGCCCTTATTTTATCAACTCTCTCTTAGGAAACGACCTCTCTGATGTAGGGTAGAACCCTAATCGCCCAATATTTCACGAAAGGAGCGGAATCCCGTGATGAACAGGAAGAACACAAATGGGAAAACGAGGGAAACACAAGGGAAAAAGGAGAGGAACACTCAAACCAACAAGATAGTCACACACGTGTTAGATCCCCGAATACAGAAAGAAAGATACACAATCCACGATCAACTAGGGACGATACATGGTAACTGGTCTTCTCCGTGAGGAGGTCTTGATGTTCATCCCTAAAGAGGGGTCTTGATTCCGCTTGGGGAATCTTCTCCGAGGAGGTGCGATATCCGAGGAGAAGGTAACCAAGTGGATGAGAAAAGCTCTCACACAAACATGAGCTATCTCTTTGCTAACCCTAAAACGTAGGTAGGAGAAGAGTATTTATAGTCTAAGTGACGAAAGGGTACAGGGGTGTAACACCCCGGATGTAACTTTCCCAATTTGTACTCCAACTCTTGTCGTTTCCGGCGTTAAGTTATTTTATTTCCTAGGGTTCGGGTGTTTGTCTCCGTGTGTTGTTTTCTTTGTCATGCATCTCATATCATGTCATCATGTGCATTGCATTTGCATACGTGTTCGTCTCTTGCATTCGAGCATTTTCCCCTTTTTCCGTTTTGCATTCCGGCGCTTCGTTCTCCTCCAGTGGTCATTTCTAGCTTTCTTTCGTGTGTGGGGATTAGACATTTCTGGATTGGACCAAGACTTTCCAAGTGGCCTTGGTTTACTACCGGTAGACCGCCTGTCAAGTTTCGTGTCATTTGGACTTCGTTTGATACTCCAACGGTTAACCGAGGGACCGAAAAGGCCTCGTGTGTGTTGCGGCCCAACACCCCTCCAATTTGGCCCAAAACCCACCAAACTCTGCTCCATATCCTAGAGCGTTCGATCACGATCACGTGGCCGAAAACCGCACCTCATTTGGACTCTCCTAGCTCCACTTATGCCTATAAATAGACCCCCCGTTTTTCGGATCTCTCTCCCTCTCCGAAACCCTAAATCCCCTCGCGTCGGACGGACATTGTCCGACCCGGCCGGACAAACCGCCGCCGCCCTATCCCGCTGCGCCACGTGGCCGCCGCCACCTCGCCGCCGCCGCGGGCCGGGGAGCCCGAAGCCGGCCCTCGCGGCCCGTCTTCTTCGCCCCGCCGCCCGGCTCCTCCCATCGCCGCGCTCGAGCCCCCGCCGCCTCCTTCCTCAACTCCGGCGGCCGGAGTGCCCCGCTGCCCCGTCCATCAACTCCGGTGGCTGGAGCGCCCCGCCGCCTCGCCACTCGACTCCGGTGGCCGGAGCTCCGCCGCCTGCCTCCACGGCGAGCGCCGCCCCCCGCGGCCACCCTCGCCGTCCCGGCCTCCTTCTCCCTCGCCGGCGATCTCCACCGGCTCCGGCGCCGGTCGTCCTCGGCTTCCGCGTCGACCAGTGAACAGTGCAGCGCCGCGCCTCGGTTTTCGTGCAACCCTAGATCTGGGGTTGTTTTTTTCTCCAAGTCTTTAAATTTTCAGTTCAAGTTGCTCTATTCAAGGCTCCGTAACTTTGCACCCATAGCTCCGATTTATGCATATAGTATATCAAAATGTTCGCCTCGACGAGTAAATCATTTCATTCCATTGCATCATTTTCATTTGAGTTCATCTTGATGCCCGAAATGCTGTTAGAAGAGGGCTTCATGAGTTAATTGTCAGATCTGCTAGTTCATCTTAGACTTTTGTCATTTTTGCCACGATTATTGTGTGCATGACATGCCTGTGAGTCCTTCATATGTTTTATTAAGCATCTTGTTATCTTTCCAGAGGTGCAAACCGTGCATTTTTAGGATGTGTGTGGTGACTTGTGCAAGCTTGCAAAGTGAGGCACCCGGTAAATCTGTTTTCAGGGACTTAGTAGTTTTCACTAAGTCTAGGATTATTTAGTTCATGATGCCATATGTTCAGCTTGTTTCCTAGTGATCCGTGCCTCTTTTGAGGATGAGCAGTAAAGGAGTTTTGTTAATCATGTTATGCTCTATCCATCCATGTATTTGTTTGCAATTATGGAGCACCCTAGCTTGAGTCAATCGAGCTCTACTTTTGCTTCGTTGTGAATCTGGGAAGATCGTCAACTTGTTTGCGATTTTGTCGATGCTATTGTAGTTGATCCGTGCATGCTATGCCATTGTTCTTGCCATGTCTAGCTAGCATTTTGTTCCTTCTTAATGGATGTATGCTTGCCTTGCCATGACTTGCACCGTAGTGAGTGCATCGAGCTCGTTTACATGCCTTCATGAGTTATATTTCAGCATGTTCCAGTTTTCACTAAGTCTGAAAACTGATTATGTTTTTGATATGTTCGTGTGGCCGTTAGTATACTTTGTGAACCCTTTTGGCCCCAGGTCACTAAGGGACTTTTGTTAAGCTTGTTGAGTAGCTCCATTCCATGTCTTTCTTTGTCATGTTCAGGTCCTTTAGCATGTTGTTTTGTTCCTCCGAAGAGGGCTTCATGATCTGAAATTTCAGACAAGTGTTAATTTCACTAAGTCTGGAATCTGTTTTGCATTTGCATTTTTGCCATGCTTGTTTGAACCGCATAATGGATGAATTGGCCGTGGCTCAGTGCTAGTCTTTTGTTAAGCATCTTGTGGGCATCCCTGCCATGTATTTTGTTGTCATGTTTGGTGGTTGTAGCATGTTCATTTCGTTGCATTTAGATGCCTACTTGCTGTAAATCGCAGACCGGTGTCATTTTTGAAACGCTTGCCATTTCCAAACCGTAACTCCGATTCCGGCGTTCTTTATATCGTTTTCAAGCGATTTCATCCCATCTTTCCAGCGGCACACTTGGTTTTCCAAGTTGAGACCAGGTTCATGCATTTCCTGTCATATCTTGCATTTTGCATCCCGCATCGCATGCCGCATAGCATATCATCATTTCATCATATTGCTTGTTCTTGCCACGTGGTTGATTGTATCCTTCTTGCTTGTTTGTCTTGTTTGGGTAGAGCCGGGACACGAGTTTGCTAACGAGGAGCCCGTTGAGTTTTCTTTTGAGGATCCAGTCAACTCTGACAACCGTGCAGGCAAGATGATCATACCCTCGAAATCACTACTATCTTTGCTATGCTAGTTTGCTCGCTCTTTGCTATGCCAATGCTACGATGCCTACCATTTGCTTGTCAGCCTCCCAAATTGCCATGTAAAACCTCTAACCCACCATGTCCTAGCAAACCGTTGATTGGCTATGTTACCGCTTTGCTCAGCCCCTCTTATAGCGTTGCTAGTTGCAGGTGAAGATTGGAGGCCGTTCCTTGTTGGAACATTTATTTACTTGTTGGGATATCACTATATTGCTATGTTATCTTAATGCATCTATATACTTGGTGAAGGGTGGAAGGCTCGGCCTCTCGCCTAGTGTTTTGTTCCACTCTTGCCGCCCTAGTTTCCGTCATATCGGTGTTATGTTCCCGGATTTTGCGTTCCTTACGTGGTTGGGTTATAATGGGAACCCCTTGATAGTTCGCCTTGATTAAAGCTTTTCCAGCAATGCCCAACATTGGTCTTACCATTTGCCACCTAGCCTTTTCTTTCCCTTGGGTTCTGCAGACTCAAGGGTCATCTTATTTTAACCCCTCCCTCCCCCCCCCCGGGGCCAGTGCTCCTCTGAGTGTTGGTCCAAACTAGAGCCCCTTGCAGCGCCACCTTGGGGAAACTCGAGGGCTGGTTTTAGTTGTACGGATTGCTTATCTGAGTGTTCCATGAGAAAGAGATATGTGCAGCTCCTATCGGGATTTGTCGGCACATTCGGGCGGTGTTGCTGCTCTTGTTTTAACCTGTCGAAATGTCTTGTTGTACCGGGATACCGAGTCTGATCGGTGTGTCTCGGGTGGAGGTCTATTCCTTCGTTGACCGTCAGAGCTTGTCATGGGCTAAGTTGGGACTCCCCTGCAGGGATTGAACTTTCGAAAGCCGTGCCCGCGGTTATGGGCAGATGGGAATTTGTTAATGTCCGGTTGTAGATAACTTGAACTAAACTTAATTAAAATGAATCAACTAAGTGTGTTATCGTGATGGCCTCTTCTCGGCGGAGTCCGGGAAGTGGACACGGTGTTGCAGTAATGTTTGCGCAGGTTGCTCTCTAGATTCTCGCTCGCGCTTTGCCTCCTCTTGTCGCTCTCTTTTGCGTATAAGTTAGCCACCACATATGCCAGTCGCTTGCTGCAGTTCCACATGTATATTGCCTTACCCTTCTTATAAGCTTAAATAGTCTTGATCGCAAGGGTGCGAGATTGCTGAGTCCTTGTGGCTCACAGATTACTATTACACCAGATGCAGGGCCCGATGATTCTACTCCAGGTGACGCATATGAGCTCAAGTGGGAGTTCGACAAAGACTCTCAGTGATACTACGTTTCCTTTCCCGATGATCAGTAGTGGTGCCCAGTTGGGGGTGATTGGGACCGTGTCGCATGTTGGGTTCTCTTTTATTTTGGCGCCGTAGTCGGGCCATGAGTGTTTGGTTGATGTAATGTTATTTATGTTCTTGATTGACGTGGCGAGTGTAAGCCAACTATGTTATCTCCCCTTTTATTATTATTACAAGGGATGTTGTGAAGATTGCCTAACTTGCGACATATGCCTTCAATGCGATTATGCCTCTAAGTCGTGCCTCGACACGTGGGAGATATAGTCGCATCGAGGGTGTGACAAGTTGGTATCAGAGCCTTCCCCGACCTTAGGAGCCCCATTGCTTGATCGTTTTTAGTGGCCGAGTTGTGTCTAGAAAAAATGTTTTGAGTCTTTTAGGAATTATATATCGGAGAGTTTAGGAATTCTTTTTACTTCCCAGTCTCCTCATCGCTCTGGTAAGGCATCCTGACATAGAGTTTTGACTCTTCTCTTCTCAAATTTCACTAAAAAAAATTTAGGATCACGCGGGTATCTTGGAATCGTTCGGATGGTTTTATGATGAGAACATTGTCTTGGTGCCTCTTGTCAGGGGTTTAGTGGAAGTGTCCCGGGGAGTTGAGCTCTGAGGTGTTGTCATCATAATTTTATCGTTGCAGCTCTGGAATACCTGAGATTAGTACGCCGACATCGAAAATCTCTTTTATGCAGTTCGTTGGTGAGATAACCTCGACGCCACCCAGTACTGGGGCGGGAGTTCGGGAGTATCGCCATAACTTGTATAACGGATGCTTTTCGAAGGTTGAGGTAGATGGTTTCCAAAGGTTTCTCGGTTATGTGTTGAAGGATGGATACAGCTGGATGTAGGATTTGCTAGTTTGGGTGAGATATTATGATTCCCCTGTATCCCCAACACCTGATTGCATAACCGGAAAGGTTCGGGAGTTTCATAGGTGGGAATTCTAGTAGCTCTAGTTCTTCTTCCACGGATATTGGTTTGAGATTGGGATTTCTTACCGATTATTCGTTCTTGATCCGTACCTTGTTGATTTATTTCTCTACCTTAATTCTACGTGGCTTCTCAACTTATGGATATGTGACCATTTCAAGAGGAATGCATTCGTTCATTTTGTTCGGATGTGAAGACTATATGTTGCAATTTTCATTCCGTTGGTTTCAGCTTCAATATTTGTCTGTCAATGTGCTAATGGTGGTCAACCTCTTCAGGATGGCTCCTCTAACGCGCACGACTCCGAATCCTGATCCGCCACCACCCCACCTCCTCCAGAGGCATGGCAAGCTGTGATGGCCGCAACCAATGCAAACACACAGCTGATCATGCAAATTCTCCAAGAGCGCAATCAAGGCAGCCAAGGGAATCAAGGTAGCAATCAGAGTCACTTTGCTACACTCAACCAGTTCCTTGCTAACGGGCCAAAGACTTTCAGCAATTGTGTTGAGGCAACCGATGCTGACGATTGGCTTATGGATCTGTGTAAGCATTTCGAGTGCAGTAACATCAGGCCTGAGGACTTTGTCAAGTTCGCTTCCTTCCAACTCAAAGATCAAGCTGCAGAATGGTTCCAGCAGTACAAGGACTCCAGAGGTGGACGTGTTATTACTTGGGATGATTTCTGTCGAGATTTCCGAGCTCATCATATTCCGCAGAGCGTGGTTGAAAGCAAGTGTGAGGAATTCCGCAATCTGAAGCAAGGCTCTTTGTCTGTCTATGACTACAACAAGTTGTTTCAGAAGCTCACCCGCTTTGCCAAGCAGGTCGTCCCTGATGAGAAGAGCATGATATATCAGTTCAGGGGTGGTCTCAGAGAAGAAATTCAGCTCGCTCTTGTCCTCTTTGAGCCCTTGAGATACAATGAGTTCTACAACATGGCACTGAAGCAAGAGGCTGCTAAGTTGAGGTGTGATGCTTCCAAAAAGCGAGTCAGAGATGTTACTCCTTCTTCCTCTACTCAAGTGACCAAGCAGCAGAAGTTTTGGCTTCCTCCTCCTCCGTTCCGTCAGCCGTATCAGCAGAAGAGCAAAGGTGGCAGTGGTTCTTCCCACCCACCCAACCCTGGCTTTCAGAACAAGACTTCGTCTCAACCTCCAAGATCGACTGCTCCATATCACCGTCCGCTTTCAGAGGTCATGTGCAACAAGTGCCAACAGAAGGGTCACTATGCCAACAAGTGTTTCAACCAGAGGCGTCTTCCTCCTCCTCCGCCTGTCAGATCGGCAAGTACAGCTGTGGTCAAGCGTAACCCCAAGCATGCCAAGGTCAATTTGATGAATGCAGCTCAGGCAGAGGACTCGTCAGATGTGATCATGGGTAACCTTCCTGTTAATGATATTCCAGCTAAAGTTCTTTTTGACACGGGTGCATCGCATTGTTTCATCTCGAGACCTTTTGCATCTAAGAATGATTTTGTTACTCAAGTGTTGCCGAAGCCGTTGGCTATCGTCTCTCCGGCCCGTCAAATGACATCTCGAGTATGCGTTTCGGATGTTACTATCACTTTGGGTGACTATAAGTTCTTGTCCTCTCCAAATGTTCTTGGTGACTCGGATATTGATCTTATTCTCGGAATGGATTGGCTTTCTAAGCACAAGGCTCAGCTTGATTGTGCAGCCAGGCAGATTCAATTGACTCATTCGTCTGAGGATGTAATTGTCTTTGCCGCTCGTGATGATACCATTCGTCTGTTTTCTCTCAATGAGAAGGGTGAATTGGATGCCATCTCTCAAATTCCAATCGTTTGCGAATATCAAGACGTCTTTCCAGAAGAGCTCCCAGGAATGCCTCCGCACCGTCCAGTTGAATTCGTTATTGAACTTGAGCCTGGCACGGAACCTGTGTGCAAGCGTCCTTACAAACTAGAGCCCCTTGCAGCGCCACCTCGGGGAAACTCGAGGGCTGGTTTTAGTTGTACGGATTGCTTATCTGAGTGTGCCCTGAGAAAGAGATATGTGCAGCTCCTATCGGGATTTGTCGGCACATTCGGGCGGTGTTGCTGGTCTTGTTTTAACCTGTCGAAATGTCTTGTTGTACCGGGATACCGAGTCTGATCGGTGTGTCTCGGGTGGAGGTCTATTCCTTCGTTGACCGTGAGAGCTTGTCATGGGCTAAGTTGGGACTCCCCTGCAGGGATTGAACTTTTGAAAGTCGTGCCCGCGGTTATGGGCAGATGGGAATTTGTTAATGTCCGGTTGTAGATAACTTGAACTAAACTTAATTAAAATGAATCAACTGAGTGTGTTACCGTGATGGCCTCTTCTCGGCGAAGTCCGGGAAGTGGACACGGTGTTGGAGTAATGTTTGCGCAGGTTGCTCTCTAGATTCTCGCTCACGCTTTGCCTCCTCTTCTCGCTCTCTTTTGCGTATAAGTTAGCCACCACATATGCCAGTCGCTTGCTGCAGTTCCACATGTATATTGCCTTACCCTTCTTATAAGCTTAAATAGTCTTGATCGCGAGGGTGCGAGATTGCTGAGTCCCTGTGGCTCACAAATTACTATTACACCGATGATTCTACTCCAGGTGACGCATATGAGCTCAAGTGGGAGTTCGACGAAGACACTTCAGCGATACTACGTTTCCTTTCCCGATGATCAGTAGTGGTGCCCAATTGGGGGTGATTGGGACCGTGTCGCATGTTGGGTTCTCTTTTATTTTGGCGCCGTAGTCGGGCCATGAGTGTTTGGTTGATGTAATGTTATTTATGTTCTTGATTGACGTGGCGAGTGTAAGCCAACTATGTTATCTCCCCTTTTATTATTATTACATGGGATGTTGTGAAGATTGCCTAACTTGCGACATATGCCTTCAATGCGATTATGCCTCTAAGTCATGCCTCGGCACGTGGGAGATATAGTCGCATCGAGGGTGTGACAAGAGGCCTCGGCCCAAGTCGCTGCATGCAGGCAGGGCCGGAAGTTCCGGGCGCCGGAGGTTCCGGGGAGGGTCCGGCCTAACCAGAGAGTTGGCGCGGGTGGAGCTGTGTTGGCATCTGGGGGCCGGAAGGTCCGGGCTAGCCGGAGGTTCCGGGTGTCGGAAGGTCCAGGACGGGTTCCGGGCTAACCCGAGAGTTGGCACGCCTGAGCTGGTCGAAGACGTCGGAGGCCGGAAGCTCCGGGTCGGCCGGAAGGTCCGGGGGCCGGGAGTTCCGGGCTCTAGCCGGAGGTTCCGGGCGGTCCAGAGTGTTGACGCCTGTCTCTTCTTCTACAGCCCTCGGCTCCGCGTCTTGAGTGTTGTACCTGATCACATATAGCATCTCGGACTTAGGCAGTAGCCGTGTCTCACTTGAAGAGGGAGGAAACTCAAGTAGGAGTGATGTCACCTTGGATTGAATAGCACGTGCCCTAGCTCATGTCATGGGCCCACTTGGAGCTTGGATAGTTGAGGTGGTGTCCATGGGGATGATCTTGGGATGTTCCGCATCATCTCCCCTCCCTTGGTGAAGATCCGTCCTCGGATCGAATTCTTCATCACCATGGAAGGTAGAGAGATCTTTTATGTTGAAGATGTCTCTCACGTTGTACTTGTCGTGCGGGAGGTCGATCTTGTAAGCGTTGTCGTTGTAGCATGCGAGCACCTTGAAGGGTCCATCTGCTCGTGGTTGAAGCTTAGACTTGTGTTCTTGTGGAAAGCGGTCCTTGCGAAGGTGTAGCCACACAAGATCACCAATGTTGAAGACCATAGGTTCCTTGTTGACGTTGAGCTTGGTCACAAGGCGTTGTACTTGGCGCTCGATGGTTTTTCTTGTATCTTCATGCACCTTCTTGAGATGTGTCGCTCATGCACTTGCGTCCAAAATGATGCGCTCTTGGAGTGGTAGAGGAAGAATGTCCAATGGTGACAATGGGTTGAATCCGTAGATGACCTTGAAGGGGGACTTGCCGGTTGTTGAGTGTCTTGCCTGATTGTAGGAGAACTCGGCGATAGGTAGACACTCATCCCACTCCTTGATGTTCTTATTGATGAGTACTCGAAGTAGAGCGGAGAGTGTGCGGTTGGTCACCTCCGTTTGGCCATCGGTTTGAGGATGGTAAGCCGTGGGAAAGAGTAGCTTGATTCCGAGCTTGGCACATAGGGTCTTCCAAAAGTAGCTAAGGAACTTGACGTCGCGGTCCGAGATGATAGTCTTTGGCACACCATGTAGACGCAATATTTCCCTACAAAAGAGATTAGCAACATGTGAAGCATCGTCTATCTTGTTTGCAAGGAATGAAATGTTCCATTTTAGAGAAATGGTCCACGACGACAAATATGGAATCTTTCCCATTTCGAGTCCTAGGCAAACCAAGTAGAAAGTCCATGCTAATGTCTTCCCATGGTTGGTATGGAATTGGTAGAGGCGTATAGAGGCCATGAGATTGAGCTTTGGACTTAGCTTTGCGACATGTAGAGCATCGATTGGTGAAACGATTGACGTCCCGAAACATCTTGGGCCAAAAGTAGTTCTTCGAGAGCGTGGCGAACATCTTGTCACTTCCGAAATGTCCCATTAAGCCTCCTCCATGAGATTCCTGCAAAAGCAACGAACGAAGAGAAGACTCCGGGATGCAAAGTTTGTTAGCTTGCATAAGATATCCATTTTTGATGTAATAGCATTCCCAAGAGGTGTGCGACAAACACTTGGCATAAGGAGTAGCAAAAGTTGCATCATGCTCATACAAGTATTTGATATGCTCGAAGCCAATGACATCTAACTCAATTTGTGTAACAAGCATGCATATGCGGGAAAGAGCATCCGCTACGATGTTTTGTTTACCCTTGATGTACTTCATGACATAAGGAAAAGACTCAATAAATTCACTCCACTTAGCATGACGCTTGTTCAACTTGGTTTGGCCCATAAGATACTTGAGAGTCTCATGATCGGTATGAATGATAAACTCATGGGGACGAAGGTAATGTTCCCATTCATGAAAAACGCGGACTAAAGCATATATCTCTTTGTCATACATGGGGTAATTGAGTTGCGCTCCGGAAAGTTTCTCACTAAAGTAAGCTATGGGGCGCTTCTCTTGTGTTAACACACCTCCTATGCCATTACCACTAGCATCGCAATGAATCTCAAAAGTCTTGTCGAAGTTGGGTAAAGCAAGCATGGGAGCATGAGTAAGCAAATTCTGAAGCTCATGGAATGCGGTATCTTAGGATGGTCCCCAAAAAAAAGGCGCATTCTTCTTGCTCAAATCATGTAAAGGCGAAGCAATGGTGCTAAAATCCTTCACAAAGCGACGATAGAAACCCGCAAGGCCAAGAAAACTATGCACTTGATGCAAGTTGGTTGGTTGCGGCCAAGTCTTAATAGCATTGATCTTGGACACATCAACATGAACACCCTTAGAAGAAACAACAAACCCCAAGAAAACGAGCTTATCAACACCAAAAAGGCATTTCTCCATATTAGCATAGAGGCTCTCTTTTCTAAGAGTTTGCAAAACGATGCGGACATGGGTGACATGCTCTTTGATAGATTTGCTAAACACAAGAATGTCATCAAAGTAAACCACAAAAAATATACCAATGTAAGGGTGCAAGACATGATTCATAAGGTCCATAAAAGTGCCCGGTGCTTCCAAGAGACCCATAGGCATGACTAACCACTCATACAAACCAAACTTGGTTTTGAAGGTGGTTTTCCATTCATCACCTTCTTGTATGCGGATTTGTTAGTAACCACTATTAAGATCAATTTTGGAAAACATAGTGGCACCACTAAGTTCATCTAGCATATCATCTAGGCGTGGAATGGGATACCTATAGCGAACGGTGATAGCATTGATAGGTCTACAATCGGAGCGCTTGCGAAAGCTACCATCACGTTTTGGCACAAGAATGACCGGTACGGCACAAGGGCTCAAACTTTCACGCACATGTCCATGGTCTATGAGATGCTTTACTTGCGTTTGTATTTCTTTGGTTTCTTCGGGGTTGACGCGGTAGGGAGATTTGTTCAGAAGCGGTGCTCCGGGGATGAGGTCGATGCGGTGCTCAATGTCGCGGAGTGGAGGTAGTCCCGGAGGTAGCTCATCGGGGAAAACGTCGTGAAATTCCTGCAAAAGAGAAGACAACACTAGAGGAAGATTGTGAGAAGTGTTAGTTTGTGGTGCATTGTCCTTGCACACAAGGACGTAGTGTAGGACAATAGATGGGTTCTCACACACTCCTCTTATCTCACTTTTTGTGGCAAATAGGACTAAGTTCTTCTTTTCGCTCATCGTGGAGGTGTTCGATTTGGGCTTGTGGCGCTCACTCTCTTTTTGGTGGCTCGCTCTCTCACTATTCTCTCCATGATGTGTGGCTTGCTTGTCGGCGATCACTTGACTTGGGGACATGGGACGAAGTACATACTCCTTTCCCTTCATCTTGAAGATGTAGTGGTCCGTTCGGCCGTTGTGGACGACTCCTCTATCGAATTTCCATGGCCGTCCAAGGAGAAGATGACAAACGGACATTGGAACGACGTCGCACTCCAAGGTGTCTTCGTAGGCGCCGATTTTGAAGGAGACTTGTACTCGGTGCTTGACTTGGATGGTGCCGGAGTCGCTAAGCCATTGCACTTTGTATGGATGGGGATGCTTCGTCTTGGGCAATTGAAGCTTGGAGCAAAGATCTTCGCTTCCAAGATTATGACAACTTCCTCCATCGATGATGACCTTAACGGATTGTCCATTGATGTCGGCCTTGGTGTGGAAAATGTGGCATCTTTGGTCTTTTTCTTGGTGATGTTGGAGGGTCAAGACTTTGGAGACAACAAGTGCGGGACTTGAGTCTTCATCGCAAAAGACTTGTTCTTCTTCGTTGTTCACTTGGCGGTGCATGGTGACTTGCTCAAGGGCTTCCATTTCGCCTTCACTCATGGATTCACAAGTGCCATCGTCATTGAAGACCATGGTTCGCTTGTTGGTGCACTCATAGGACTTGTGGCCTCGGCCTCCGCAAGTGAAACACTTGAAGGAACTCGTCTTGACGGACTCATCGGTTGTGGTTGATGATGATGAAGCTCTCGGCTTGAAGTTTCTCATAGTAGGATGGCATGTAGTTGACGTAGCTTTCTTGGAAGTCGACTTGTCAATGTTGGTAGAAGAAGGCTTTGTAGTCGGTGTTGGATTCGTTGAAGCTTGGTTGTTGGAGAAGCCGTAGGACTTGGATGAGAACTTGGCATACTTGAAATCATCTTGCACTTGGCGTTCCACTTTGGTAACTTGGTGCACTAGCTCGATGAGATTTGAGTATGGTTGGAAGTCGGCGATGTTCTTGATGGGATGATTTAGTCCATTCAAGAAGCGTGCCATTGTTTGCTCATCATCTTCCATGACATTGGCTCTTATCATTGCAATCTCCATCTCCTTGTGTATTCTTCAAAGATCTTGGTTCCTTTCTTGAGTTGTTGGAGTTTCTTGAAGAGCTCGCGGTTGTAGTAGGTAGGTACGAAGCATGCTCTCGTGACATCCTTCATTTGCGCCCAAGTAGTGATGGGTGGTTCACCTCTTGCCTCCCGACGCTCTATGATTTGTTCCCACCAAATGAGCACATAGTCTTGGAACTCAAGGGATGTCATTGCGATCTTCTTCTCTTCTTCATAATTGTGCAAACGGAAGATCTTGTCAACTTTCAATGCCCATGAAAGGTACTCTTCGGGATCGTTGCTTCCGTTGAACTTGGGCATGGTGAACTTGAGCTTGCCGTAGCGTTGCTCTTCATTGTGTTGGGGTGGGGGATGATGACGCCCATGTTGTTGATGATTGTTCAACTCGTGGTGCTCTTGGCGCGGAGGATTGTCAACCACGTGTTGCTCTTGTCATGGGGGATCTCCATTGTCTTCATGATCTTGATGAACTGGTTGTTCTTGGCGTGCTTGTGGAGGAGCTTCTCGAGCTCTAGGGGGAACTTGACGGTGCATGCGAGCTTGATAAATCCTCTCGCGGACTTCTTCACGAAGTGCTTCGGCATGTTCCCGAGCTTGTCGGCCTGGGTCGGCTATGCCTCGACTTGAATCGCGTAGAGCTTGTTGTGCCTCAAGTGCTTGAGTGTCACGGAGTTTTTGTTCTTGACGTTGTGCCTCAGCATGTTGTGCATTTTGGTGTAGACGTGCGCGCTCTTCTTCTTCACGTTGTTGTTATCGTTGTCGTTCTCGTGCTAGCGCAAAGGCTTCTTGGGTTTGACGTCGTCGGTGCTCTTGCGAGTCAGTGTCTCGTAGAGGATTGATGCTTGCTTGATGCTCGTTGCGCGTGGCACGGTGACTCCAAACACCTAGCATCATCGCTCGACATGATATAGTTGCGGAGCCGGCACGTTGATCTGTGGGTATGATGGGGATTGGGGCATGGCGTTTGTCTTTGACTCTGTCTGGAGGCCCCAGCCAAGCTGAGTCTGGGCCACACACCGGTCTGGCGCACTCTCAGAGGCCGCTGACGCGGTCTTCCACCGATCCATCTTCATAGCAGGTACTGGCGCATCAACCTTTTCAGGCCTGCCTTCGACACCACCATGGCACCAGACAACACCACCTCCCTACGTGTGTCCATCATCACACATCCGTCGCCGAGACCCTGCTGCGCCATGCCTTCGAGTCTCCACATCGTTGATGTGTGACATGAAATGCCGCTCGACTGCTAAAACCGTCCACTGGTCCCTCGAGCCAATGCACACCTCCAAGAATGACGCCCCCAAGGGAGGAATGACATGCCCAAGGGGGTGGGACACCTGTGTGTCGCCATCATCTTATCGACTGATCAAGGGTTTCCCTCGGAGATAGCGGAAAGACACGGGAACTTCACCTTGATGATGCCTCCAAGAAGGAAACTGCCAAAGGTGTCACCATCACCGGCTCTGGCTTGTGCATATGAGGTGACATTGTCTATTTTTGTAACCTTAAATGAGTCGTCTTCCTGTTATTCCTCCACCCACTTCTTCTACCTTATGCAAGCTCGTAACCTGTGTTTATGATGCATCCACTTGTAGTTAATCCCCATTTCACCTCCATTCACACACACCATCCTCGGCTAAAACGTTATCCTTCCACCAGCTATGGTATAGTCTATAAGCTTAAAAACTAAAACTAAATCTAGACATTTACATGGGCTAAGATAACCTCTCGAACATCGTCCTATACAGTTTGCTCCACCGCTCTGGCGTGCACAAACCAATGACGCTACTATGTACTTCATCCTCTATAGGATGGCCCAGAGGTTGTCTGAAAAAAAGAACCAAAAAGAAAGAAAAATGAGTCTATGTGATAAACTTTTTGATCCACTGCTACGTTATTATTTCAACTGTGCGGAGGTCAGTTAACAGCGTGGCTCATTGTGTCGCTCAGCTAGGGCACCACACTATCTGAACTATCGTGTGGCTTAGATCATGTCCAAATGAGATTTATTTGCTATGCATGAACGACTGTATTCCCTTGGATTGAACAATGAAATCTCTTTTTCTTGCAAAAAGAAAAAGATTAGACATGGGCACTATGTCGTTGGTTCTGCTACTTAATATTCCATGTATTGTGACAATTTCCTTAGAAAGCATGAAAACTGGAATGATATGAGTACGAAAGGATGTATGTCAGACTTCGCATCCATAAATCGCCAAACGACTTTTTTGCACACACACACAATCATATTTTCCCCTCTCTCTATTTCTCAAATCCATGATGTGAGCGTGTTTATACAACACATATGTAGTCACTGATGTATCATCGCCGGTAGTGGACTCATGACACGCCTCACCGCCTTAAATTCTTGCCGCCGGATTTAGTACACATGCAATAGTCGCTGACTTGCCTAATGTGCATGTGGCCTATCAAGAAGATGAATTACAGATGGTTTTCATTTTCAATACGGCAAGTTTTAGAAAGAATCCAAAATTAGCTATGAAGGATTTGTATTAGTGATGACCATAAACCCAAGCTTGCCTAAAGGTATATTGTGTTGTCTTCACCATGGAAATAAACCAAACTCATGTGTTGTACATATGTATGCCTCCATAAACCATTTATTGCGGGAAATCCAAGTTGCCTATCAAAAAATGTATTAGCGTTGGTTCTCTACTAATGTAGAACAAGTCGTTTTCAGGTTCACGCCTTAGGTATCAACATAGCGCGGGCCTACTTCCGGTCCAGGCAAAGGCTTAACAATGAACACTTATACTTCCTCCATTCCTAAATATAAGTCTTTGTAGTGATTTCACAATGGACTACATATAGAGCAAAATGAGTAAATCTACACTCAAAAATGCATCTACATACATCTGTATGTGGTCCATAGTAAAATCTCTACAAAGACTTATATTTAGGAATGGAGGGAGTACTATACATGTACATCCATCCCAACTTAGAAGCACCATGGCACACAATTTCTTCCATCTACACTGCTAGTGCATCTATCTGAATATTCTCACACAAAGTCAATCATACGCAGCAACACACGAAGATGGGATAGTGCACCATGGGTTGCAGCAAGCGAGAGTTTCTTGGGAACGTTCTGACCGTTCCGACAAGGGGTGCACGAAGGGTTGCCAAGAATACCACATGGGAGATGGCGGTTCAAGGAAGTCGGCCTTGGCAGCATGTGATGTACATGCAGTCGGCAGTCCCACGGCTCAAGCGTATCTGCCAGCATGCATTCATGCATTACCTCTGAAGTATGTTGCAAGGCCAAACATTCATTCAACAAACAAACCATACAAACCATCTAAACGACAAGTTACCAGCTTCAAAGAATTTCTGACAAAAATCAAGACGATGAACAATGGATGACTTCAGTTCCAAAATATTCCAGTTCCAAAACACTTTTGACAGTCAGAGTTCCTTCAGTCTTCAATGCTCCTTATAATCAGCAGAGGACTAACTACACAAGTACATATTTTGATACAGTAGAATGCAAACATCTCATTCAACAAAATATGGATAAAATTTTATAGAACAAAGAGAAGGGGGAGAAGAACAGTGCAGTTGGCAGAATTCAGTAGGAATAGGACAATTTGAAATGCACCTGAGTGTTTTGGGCATTCTTCATTTGATTTGTTCACACTTTGATGGCACCTATTAGCATACATACCTGAACTCTGATGAAACACCAGTCCTCGGTTAGGTGTTCTTGATTAAATCTGATCAATAGCCTTAAGCTGAGTTTAGATTCATTGTGTTTCATATAGAGTATTATCATAGTGAGAGTTTGACATACCACCTTCCTCGGAGGAATCTAAACTAACTATATCACAAAAATGCTCGCAGAATGAAGTGAGATAATCACAATTGAAAAATACCACAAGAATTAGTTTGTACTAAGTGCTTATGTAGCCATCGAGGAATATATCGCCATCGATTCACCATATAGAATTAGTCATTGTCTCCATCACCAAAATAGTAGTTGCAGAAGTCGGTCGAAACTCATGTGATGAAGCCATACTAATCTGAATGTACATGTCGATTGCATGAAAGTAAATTCATTAGCTTGTAATATGAAAAATAATAAAATATACAATGAAATGAAATTGTGCCCCTAGCTGCTCATATTATATGGACTGCATCAATGTACAGTATAATGCTTGAACAGACAAGTGATAATTCTCTAGAAAAGGACAGCTGAAATAGTACTAATAATCAGTTTAAGATAGACATGCATAAAGATAGAAGAATCAACCTATTAAACATGGTCCAGAGTAAAAAGAAGAGGGGAAGAAACATGGTCCAAGTAACCTTTATGTACAGAATATCCACGTACGAAGCACATCCAAATCGACAGTTCAGGAAGCTGCAGTTTCACCAATAATATTATCACATTGCTTTTCTCTACATAATTAATCTATTAATATGATAAAATGCTAACTGCAGCTATTTCTTACAATAAACTCTAACAAACAATTCACTATGATTGCAAACATTATTGAAATTGCAGTGGCTAAACTAAGTGTGATGCATTTTTCTTATTTGTTGGTGGTAGCTACCAAGTACATGAAGAAAGAGGAAAGTACAAAGGACTTCCCCTTTGGCAATCCAATCAGGAGAAAGTAAGAGCTGGCCTTGTTTGCTGCATGTGTTTGCAAATCAGGGAGATGCAAATCACCATGTTAATCACAACTGACCGAGAAGCACGCACCTGCGATGACGGCCGAGAGATGATGGAGCCGATGCTGGCGGAAAGATCCTCGACAGCAGTTGTGCAGTTGAAGCCTGACAATCATCGTGGCCTCCAAGGCTAGGCCCAGATCTCCGTCACCATTGCTGCTGCTACCAGACACCCGACCCTCCAACCCGTCCACCTCAGAGCGCTCCCCTCCCCTCCTGAATGCCTTGCCTCCCAGCGCCCTCCTCCATCTCTCTGGCATGGCTCCGCACCTCTCACCTCCTTCTATGGCGACCTTGTGTGAGGAGGCGGCGAGGAGGAAGGTAGGAAATAGAAGAGAAGACAATAAAGATTCGGAGATTGGACAAGAATAAAAGGTTAATTAATTTAGATTTGATCTTTAGAGATTGATTGTGATTGATTCTTTGACGTATGGAAATATTAATTAATATGATTGAGCGATTTATGGTAAGGTTAATTAATTTATATTTGATCTTTAAAGATTGACCATGATTGATTCTTTCACATAAAGATATTAATAAATAATAACTTGCATTAGCATGAAAAGTTATGATTCGTTCAGATTTTTTCGTTGTCTGGGAGATGATGCAAAAATAAACCGGTGGGGCGGTGGGAGAGGAGACGAAAATAAACCGACGAAAACAAACTGTGGATACTATTCACCAACTGCTCCATTAGGAGTAGAGATCTTTAAAGATTGACCATGATTGATTCTTTCACATAAAGATATTACTAAATAATAGCTTGTGTCAGCATGAAAAGTTTTGATTCGTTCAGATTTTTTTGTTGTCTGGGAGATGATGCGAAAATAAACCGGTGGGGCAGTGGGAGAGGAGACGAAAATAAACCAACAAAAATAAACTATGGATACTATTCACCAACTGCTCCATTAGGAGTAGAGATTAAACACCAAAACCAGCAACTCGACACACGATGCAACCGAAAATTAAATAATGCAAAACCTAAGTGATAATAGCGAAAGGCTCAGACTGTCTGGGACACGGATGAACTAATCTAATTCTTTTTTTGGTGGCTTTTTCTTGGACTCTACGTATGAAGAACATATGCAATCTAGACTATGAAAAACTGGAAATCTCACCAAACAACCTGAAAACTGATACCACTTGATAGAGGCGAGGGTGTCCCGATCTTTCGATGAGATGATAACTATCGATTTGGTGGAGAAGACTTTGACGATCTGACTACAAACGTGCATGATGTTGCGCCTTAGAAATCGCTAAACCAACTCCGAGAGGTTATTGACCACGCCGAAACATGATCAACCTGACCACGAAGGTCTATTCCTGCAAGCAATCAAAGAACAAGCAAGAATATTATAAAGCAATCTGAATATTACGAATATGGATGAAGTATTGACAATAGTGGGGTTTCATAAGCGGTCTTGGTCTGGTCGTTGGACACAAACGAAGTACACGAAGTTGCAGCAATGGATAACTTTTAACTAAATAAAATCACAGTCTAAACGATGCCTTAAGGGCTATATTTATAGGGAAAAGAGAGGGGATTTTGTCCACCCTTGGCAAGGTGGGACTAAAACACCTCCTAAGTCGTTTTCCCTGCAATATGGACTCCAAAAATAGATTACATGGGCGTGGCCCAAAAAAAGGTGGCGCAACACCAATAATATGCTATGGACGAAATTTATGGAAGGCCATCTTGTATATTTCGTCCATCATCTTGTATGTCATCATGGTGTCTTCCAAGTCCGGAAATCTCCACTTGAACCTCCATTCTTGTTCTCTTCACACGCACCTTCATCTCTGTGCTTGAACATGCTCCAATGTTCAACCTTCTTATCCGTGCTAGGCCTTTCAATTGCAAGCAACACAAATGTATCTAAGTTAGGAAGCATCATATTCTCATGAACACTAGAAACATTACCAAGAAACGAAAGTACCTGATAATTTAATTGGTGTATCTGAGCTCTAGCAATTGTTCCAAGAGATAAAACAGTAGGGGATATGGGTGTAACTGTGGTAGCCATGTCCTCATCATCAAGAGCATGAAGACAATGGAAATCCTCCATGACAAGAGAAACATGAGGTTGACAACCCTCCTCACCAAGAGCGACATGAGCTTGACAATCATCAACAACATGGACGTCATCATCCCCGACCCCAACACAACGAAGAGCAATGCTACAGCAAGCTCAAGTTCACCATGCCCAAGTTCAACGGAAGCAATGACCCCGAAGAGTACTTTTCATGGGCATTGAAAGTTGACGAAATCTTCCGCTTGCACAACTATGACGAAGAGAAGAAGATTGCGATGGCATCCCTTGAGTTCCAAGACTATGTCCTCATTTGGTGGGAACAAGTTATCGAGCGCTGAGAGGCAATAGGTGAACCACCCATCACTACTTGGGCGCAAATGAAGATGTCATGAGAGCACGTTTTGTGCCTACCTACTACAATCATGACCTCTTCAAGAAACTCCAACTACTCAAGCAAGGAACCAAGAGCGTTGAAGAGTACTACAAGGAGATGGAGATTGCCATGATAAGAGCCAATGTCACGGAAGACGATGAGCAAACAATGGCACGTTTCTTGAATGGACTCAATCATCCTATCAAGAAGATCGCCGACTTCCAACCATACTCGAACCTCATCGAGCTAGTGCATCAAGCTACCAAAGCAGAACGCCAAGTGCAATATGATTTCAAGTATGCCAATTACTCATTCAAGTCCTACGACTTCTCCAACAACCAAGCTTCAATGACTCCAACTCCGACTACAAAGCCTTCTACAAGCAACATCGACAAGTCGAGTTCCAAGAAAGCTTCGTCAACTCCAAGTCATCCTCCTACTATGAGAAACTCCAAACCGAGAGCTTCATAATCATCCACTCCAACCGATGAGACCGCCAAGACAAGTTCCTTCAAATGCTTCACCTGCGGAGGCCGAGGCCAAAATTCCTATGAATTCACCAACAAGCAGACCATGATCCTCAACGACGACGGGACTTACGATTCGATGAGTGAAGGAGAAATGGACACCATCGAGCAAGTAGCCAAGCACCGGCAAGTGAATGATGAAGAGGAACAAGTCTTTTGCGACGAAGATTCAAGTCCCGCCCTTTTTGTCTCCAAGGTCTTGACTCTCCAACATCACCGACAAGAAGACCAACGATACCACATAGTCCACACCAAGGCTAACATCAATGGACGATCCGTCGAGGTCATCATCGATGCAGGGAGTTGTCATAATCTCGGAAGTGAAGAACTTTTCTCCAAGCTACAATTGCCCAAGACGATGCATCCACATCCAAACAAAGTGCAATGTCTTAGCGACTCCGACACCATCCAAGTCGAGCACCGAGTACAAGTCTCCTTCAAAATTGGCGCCTACGAAGACACCTTGGAGTGTGACGTCGTTCCAATGACCGTTTGCCATCTTCTCCTTGGACGCCCATGGCAATTTGATAGAGCAGTCATCCACAACGGCCGTACGAACCACTACATCTTCAAGATGAAGGGCAAGGAGTACCTCCTCTGTCCAATGTCGCCAAGTTAAGTGATCGTCGACAAGCAAGCCACCCATCGTGGAGATCATAGTGAGAGAGCGAGCCACCAAAAGGAAAGTGAGCGCCACAAGGCCAAATCGAACACCTCCACGATGAGCGCAAATAAGAACCTAGTCCTATTTGCCACCAAAAGTGAGATAAGAGGAGTGTGTGAGAACCCATCTAGTGTCCTACACTATGTTGTCGTGTGCAAGGACAATGCACTGCAAACTAACACTCCTCACACTCCTCCTCTAGTGTTGTCTTCTCTTTTGCAGGAATTTCACGATGTTTTCCCCGATGAGCTACCTCCGGAACTACCTCCATTACGAGGCATTGAGCACCGCATCGACCTCATCCCCAGAGCACTGCTTCCGAACAAATCTCCCTACCGTGTCAACCCCGAAGAAACCAAACAAATACAAAGGCAAGTAAAGCATGTCATAGACCATGGACATGTGCGTGAAAGTTTGAGTCCTTGTGCCGTCCCGGTTATTCTTGTGCCAAAACGTGACGATAGCTTTCGCATGTGCTCCGATTGTAGACCTATCAATGCTATTATTGTTCGCAATTGGTATCCCATTCCACGCCTATATGATATGCTTGATGAGCTAGTGGTGCCACTATCTTTTCTAAAATTGATCTCAAGAGTGGTTACTATCAAATCCGCATACAAGAGGGTGATGAATGGAAAACCACTTTCAAAACCAAGTTTGGCTTGTATGAGTGGCTAGTCATGCCTATGGGTCTCTCAGAAGCACCACATACTTTTATGTGTCTTATGAATCATGTCTTACGCCCTTACATTGGTATATTTGTTGTGGTCTACTTTGATGATATCCTTGTTTTTAGCAAATCTCTTAAAGATCATGTCACCCATGTTCGAACCGTTTTGCAAACTCTTCGAAAATAGCAACTCTATGCTAATATGGAGAAATGCCTTTTTGGCGTTGATAAGCTCGTTTTCTTGGGTTTTGTTGTTTCTTCTAAGGGTGTTCATGTTGATGAGTCCAAGATCCATGCTATTAAGACATGGCCACAACCAACCAATTTGCAACAAGTGCGTAGTTTTCTTGGTCTTGCGGGTTTGTATCGTCGCTTTGTGAAGGATTTTAGCACCATTGCTTCGCCTTTGCATGCTTTGAGCAAGAAGAACACGCTTTTTGTTTGGGGACCATCCCAAGATATCGCTTTCAATGAGCTTAAGAATTTGCTTACTCATTCTCCCGTGCTTGCTTTACCCAACTTTGAAAAACCTTTTGAGATTCATTGCGATGCTAGTGGTAATGGAATAGGAGGCGTGTTAATGCAAGAGAAGCGCCCCATAGCTTACTTTAGTGAGAAACTCTCCCGCGCGCAACTCAATTACCCCATCTATGACAAAGAGATATATGCTTTAGTCCGCGTTTTGCGTGAATGGGAACACTATCTTCGCCCACATGAGTTTATCATTCATACCTATCATGAAACGCTCAAGTATCTTAAGGGCCAAACCAAGTTAAATAAGCGTCATGCTAAATGGAGTGAATTTATTGAGTCTTTTCCTTATGTCATCAAGTACATTAAGGGTAAGGAAAACATTGTGGGCGGATGCCCTTTCCCGCATATGCATGCTTGTAACTCAACTTGAATTGGATGCCATTGGTTTTGAGCATAGCAAAGACTTGTATGAGCATGATCCTACTTTTGCTACTCGTTATGCGAAGTGCTTGTCGCACACCTCTTGGGAATGCTATTACACCAAAGATGGATACCTTATGAGAACTAACAAACTTTGCATCCCCGAGTCTTCTCTTCGTTTGTTGCTTTTGCAGGAATCTCATGGAGGAGGCTTAATGGGACACTTTGGACGAGACAAGACGTTCGCCATGCTCTCAAAGAACTACTTTTGGCCAAAGATGTTTCGCGACGTCAATCGCTTCACCAACCATTGCTCTACATGTCGCAAAGCTAAGTCCAAAGCTCAATCTCATGGCATTTATATGCCTCTACCAATTCCATACCAACCTTGGGAAGACATTAGCATGGACTTTGTACTTGGTTTGCCTAGGACTAGAAATGGCAAGGATTCGGTATTTGTCGTTGTGGACCGTTTCTCAAAAATGGCACATTTCATTCCTTGCAACAAGATAGACGATGCTTCACATGTTGCTACTCTCTTTTGTAGGGAAATATTGCATCCACATGGAGTGCCAAAGACTATCTCGTCTCGGACAGCGACGTCAAGTTCCTTAGCTACTTTTGGAAGACCTTATGCGCCAAGCTAGGAATCAAGCTACTCTTCTCTATGGCGTATCATCCACAAACCGATGGCCAAACGGAAGTTACGAACCGCACACTCTCCGCTCTACTTAGGGTACTCATCAAGAAGAACATCAAGGAGTGGGAGGAGTGCCTACCAATCGCCGAGTTCGCCTACAACCGAGCAAGACATTCAACAACCGGCAAGTCCCCCTTCGAGGTTGTCTATGGCTTCAATCCTTTGTCACCATTGGACATTCTCCCACTGCAACTCCAAGAGCGCATCAATTTGGACACAAGTGCATGTGTGACACATCTCAAGAAGGTGCATGAAGATACAAGAAACACCATCGAGCGCCAAGTTCAACGCCTTGCGACCAAGCTCAACTTCAACAAGCAACCTATGGTCTTCAACATTGGTGATCTCATGTGGCTACACCTTCGCAAGGATCGCTTTCCACTAGAACGCAAGTCCAATCTTCGACCACGAGCAGATGGACCCTTCAAGGTGCTCGCACAATACAACGACAACGCTTACAAGATCGACCTCCCACGCGACAAGTAGAACGTGAGCGACATCTTCAACGTCAAAGATCTCTCTCCATTCCATGGTGATGAAGAATTTGATCCAAGGACGGATCTTCCCCAAGGGAGGGGAGATGATGCGGAGCATCCCAAGGCCATCCCCATGGACCCAACTACATCTCCTTCGACACCTATTGGACCCATGACACGAGCACGGGCAAGATCTCTTGAAACCGAGGTGACATCTCTCCTCTCACCTTTCCACTTTGATGCACATGAGACATGGCTAATACCTCATACGGACACTTTGTGCATTCTCAGGTATCATGGAGAAGCTAAGGAGCAAGGAGAAGAGGAAGAGGAAGATGGACGTGAAGACGGAAACAAGGAAGAAGAGAAGATCGAAGTCCCCAAGCTCCGGACGACCGACAGATCCCGGACGTCCGACGACCTCCAGGCTCCGAACGTCCGGGCCCCTTTGGACGGCTGACTTTTCCATACCCGGGCCAAAACCCACGGACATCCGCCGCCCGACGGACGACCGACGCCCGAACGTCCGACCCCGACCGGACATCCGACCGAAGACTACCCGAGAAGAATCTACGGACGTCCGACAAGCACCGGACGTCCGGACCCTCGCGAGCCTCCGGACGACCGGTGACCCCCGAACGTCTGAGGCCTGTGCACCATTTTGAGTTGGGTCGTCGCCCATGTACCCCTTCGCCCCCCTCTTTTGCACTAGGACTATATATACTCTACCTCGTCCAACTTTCTAGGGCTAGCGTTGGTTTAGCTCATTTTGAGAGATAGTGCTTCGCTCATCCACATCGGATCTACTCCTCATGAGAGACGGCGGCCTCTTCGGAGAAGATCCCTTTGTATTCAAGACCCCTCTTTAGGGAAGAACATCAAGACCTCCTCACGGAGAAGACCGTTACCCTTGTATCGTCCTTGGTTGATTGTGTACTGTGTGAACCCTATGTATTCGAGGATCTAGCACATGTGTAACTTGTTCTTGTTGGTTTAGTGTTTCTCTTGTTTTTCCCTCATGTTTCCCCTCGTTTCGCTCCTCGCGTTCTTCGTGTTCTTCGCCGGATCCGCTCCTATCGTGAAAGATCGGCCCATAGGGTTCCTACCCTACGAAATATGTGAAAATTAACCTTCTCTGAAGATGGAAGAGGCAACAAATCAATAGGTGCACGAGGTAGGAAACCATACACAATTTCAAAAGGGCACATCTTAGTAGTAGAATGCAATGAACGATTATAAGCAAATTAAATATGAGTCAAGCATTCTTCCCACATTTTCTTATTATTCTTCAAAACATCCCTAAGCATAGTAGACAATGTCCTATTGACTACTTCAGTTTGTCCATCAGTTTGGGGGTGACAAGTAGTACTAAAAAGCAGTTTAGTCCCCAACTTAGCCCATAAACATCTCCAAAACTGGCTAAGAAATTTAGTATCACGATCTGAAACAATAGTATTTGGCACACTATGCAAGCGAATAATTTCACCAAAGAACAAATCAGCAACATTAACAGCATCATCGCTTTTATGACATGGTATAAAGTGTGCCATTTTCGAGAACCTATCCACGACAACAAATATGCTATCCCTCCCCTTCTTTGTTTGAGATAAACCTAAAACAAAGTCCATAGATATACCCTCCCAAGGAACACTAGGTACAGGCAAAGACATATATAAACCATAAGGATTGAGTCGTGACTTAGCTTTTTGACATGTAGTGCAGTGAGCAACAAAATGCTCAACATCCCGTCTCATCTTTGGCCAAAAGAAATGTGTAGCAAGTATGTCCTCCGTATTCTTCACGCCAAAGTGTCCCATTAATCCTCCTCCATGCGCCTCCTGCAACAACAAAAGACGAACGGAGCTAGCTGGAATGCATAGCTTGTAAGCATGAAACACAAATCCATCGTTAAGAACGAACTTGTTCCAAGTTCTCCCTTCCTTACAATTCTGCATTACATCTTTAAATTCAACATCATGCACATATTGATCTTTGATGGTCTCCAAACCAAATATTTTTCAGTCAAGTTGTGAAAGCATAGTATAACGATGCGACAATGCATCGGCAATAACATTTTCTTTACCCTTCTTGTGTTTAATAACATAAGGGAAAGTCTCAATGAATTAAACCCATTTAGCATGTCTACGGTTCAGTTTTGCTTGACATGTGTTTCAAAGATTCATGATCAGAATGCATAACAAATTCCTTGGGCCATAAATAATGTTGCCATGTTTCTAAGGTCCGAACAAGAGCATATAATTCTTTATCATAAGTAGAATAGTTCAGACTAGGCCCACTCAATTTTTCAGAAAAGTATGCAACATGTTTTCCATCTTGTAATAACACACCTCCTAATCCAATTCCACTAGCATCACATTCAAGCTCAAAAGTCTTATTAAAATCAGGAAGTTGGAGTAAAGGATCATGTGTCAACTTATCTTTCAATACCGTGAAGGCTTCTTCATGTGCGGTACCCCAAACAAAAGGCACGTCCTTCTTTATAAGTTCGTTGAGAGGTGCAGCAATGGTGCTGAAATCTCTCACGAAACACCTATAGAAACCAGCGAGGCCAAGGAATCTCCTCACTTGTGTGACCGTTTTGGGCTGCGGCCAACTCTCAATAGCTTCAATCTTCGCTTTATCAACTTCAATTCCCTGTGGAGTAACAACATAGACAAGAAAAGATACTCGGTCGGTGCAAAAGGTGCACTTCCCAAGGTTACCAAACAAACATACATCACGTAGAGCAAGAAAAACAGCACGTAAGTGTTCCAAATGTTCCTCCAAAGATTCGCTATAAATCAATATGTCATCAACGTAAACTACCACAAATCGTCCAATAAAAGCACGTAAAACTTTGTTCATTAATATCATGAAAGTACTAGGTGCTTTAGTTAACCCAAAAGGCATGACTAACCACTCATATAATCCAAACTTAGTTTTAAATGTTGTTTTCCATTCATCTCCCAATTTCATACGAATTTGATGGTATCCACTACGCAAATCAACTTTGGAGAATATTGTAGAGCCACTCAATTCATCAAGCATATCATCTAGCCTAGGAATAGGATGACGATAACAAATAGTAATATTATTAATGCATCTACAATTAACACACATACGCGACGTACCATCCTTTTTCAGCACTAAAATGGTAGGAACAGCACAAGGACTAAGGGATTCGCGTATATAACCTTTGTCGAGCAGTTCTTGTACTTGACGCGTAATCTCCTTCGTCTCCTCTGGATTGGTACGGTATGGTGCATGGTTGGGTAATGATGCACCGGGAATTAAGTTGATTTTATGTTCAATCCCTCGAATAGGTGGTAATCCCGGTGGCACGTCTTGTGGAAAGACGTCAGCGAACTCCTGAAAAATATTAGTGACAGTGGGAGGCAAAGAGAAAGGCACGTTCTCGAATGAAAATAATGCCTCTTTGCACACAAAAGCATAGCAAACAGATTGCTAAAATCTAGATCATCAATATCAGATTTGGTGGCAAGTAAACATGCACTTTTCAATTTAATTTCAGAAGCAACACTAGATGGTTTATTATTAGGCTTCATTTGTTGCTCAAATTCTTTTACCACAATCTGATTTTTCACTCTTATTTTCCTCCTGTTTTGCTTTATTAGCTCTATTAATACCATCTTTCAAAATGGTGTCAGGAGTCATAGGAAGCAAAGTAATATTTTTGCCCTTATGAACAAGAGTATACTGATTATTTCTACCACGGTGTATAGAATTTTTATCAAATTGCCATGGTCTATCAAGTAATGAGGAACATGCTTGCATAGGTACCACATTACAATCAACATAATCAGCATATGTAGAGATACTAAAATGCACACGAATAGTATGTGTTACCTTAACCTTGCCGCTGTTGTTGAACCATTGGATGTAGTAAGGATGTGGATGTGGTGTTGTGGTGAGAGATAGCTTCTCCACCATATCCATGCTAGCCCTTTCTATGGAACAAATTATGCCTCTGATTTTTCTCAGCTTGTGTAACCTGCACACTCAAAACACGTTAAGCAACTAAACGTTCATACCTGTCAGCATCTTCAGCAGCCATGTATTGTGTCTCATGATCAGAGTCATCTCCATCGTGTTCTTCATGTGTAATAAGAGCCAAAGTCTCCTCATCATAGTCACTAGCGGACTCATACCCACCATCCTGAGTAGCAATCATCACACGCTGAGATTTGCATTCTCTCGCAAAATGTCCTCTTCCTTTACAACGACGACAAATAATATCACTTGTGTGCCCTGTTGATGCCATGGAAGAAGAGCTTTGTGCAGGCCCGACAGGTGTGCCTGCTTTCTTGTATCACGGCTTGAGGTGGCACCTGATGGAGGTGCTGGTGCACTGGAAGTAGAGGATGCACATGGTGTCCATGATGAGAAACCTGCACACATGATGAGAAACCTGCTTTCTTGCTCAGCTTGTGTAACCTGCACACACAAAACACGTTGAGCAACTAAACATTCATACCTGTCATCATCTTCAGCAGCCATGTATTGCGTCTCATGATCAGAATCATCTCCACCGTGTTCTTCATGTGTAATAAGAGCCAAAGTCTCCTCATCATAGTCACTAGCGGACTCATACCCACCATCCTCATTAGCAATCATCACACGCTGAGATTTGCATTCTCTCGGAAAATGTTCTCTTCCCTTACAACTACGACAAATAATATCACTTGTGTGCCTTGTTGATGCCATGGAAGAAGAAGAGCTCCGCGTAGGCCCGGCAGGTGTGCTCTTGGAAGATAGTGGTGGTTGTGCCATCTTTCTTGTATCACGGCTGGAGGTGGCACCTGATGGAGGTCCTGGAGTAGTGGAAGTAGAGGATGCACGTGGTGCTCAAGATGAAGATCGACCAGCATAAAAGTTAGTTCGCGCCAATGCCTATCGATCCTGCACTTCACGTTTAGCTTTACAAGCAAGATGGAATAAACGAGTGATATTAGTATACTCCTTATACTCTAGAATGGTCTGAATCTCTCTATTTAATCCGCCGATAAAACGTGCAAGCATAGCTTCATTCTCCTCAACAATACCACATCTAATCATGCCAGTTTGTAAATCCTGGTAATATTCTTCTACAGAATTTTTTCCTTGTCTTAAACGCTGCAATTTTTGAAGTAATTCATGTTGATATCATAGTGTTTAAGACAAGGAAAAAATTATGTAGAAGAATATTATTAAGAATTACAAACTGCATGATTAGATGTGGTATTGTTGAGGAGAATGAAGCTATGCTTGCACGTTTTAAGGGTGGATTAAATAGAGAGATTCAGACCATTCTAGAGTATAAGGAGTATACTAATATCACTCGCTTATTCCATCTTGCTTGTAAAGCTGAAAGTGAAGTGCAGGATCGACAGGAATTGGCGCGAACTAACTTTTCTGCAGGTCGATCTTCATCATGGGCACGACGTGCATCCTCTACTTCCACTACTCCAGGACCTCCTTCAGGTGCCACCTCCAGCCGTATACAAGAAAGATGGCACAACCACCACTATCTTCCAAGAGCACACCTGCCGGGCCTACGCGGAGCTCTTCTTCTTCCATGGCATCAACAAGGCACACAAGTGATATTATTTGTCGTAGTTGTAAGGGAAGAGAACATTTTCCGAGAGAATGCAAATCTCAGCGTGTGATGATTGCTACTGAGGATGGTGGGTATGAGTCCGCTAGTGACTATGATGAGGAGACTTTGGCTCTTATTACACATGAAGAACACGGTGGAGATGATTCTGATCATGAGACACAATACATGGATGCTGAAGATGATGACAGGTATGAATGTTTAGTTGCTCAACGTGTTTTGTGTGTGCAGGTTACACAAGCTGAGCAAAATCAGAGGCATAATTTGTTCCATACAAAGGGAGTTGTGAAGGAATGTTCTGTTCACGTCATCATAGATGGAGAGAGCTGCAATAACTTGGCTAGCATGGATATGGTGGACAAACTATCTCTCACCACAAGACCACACCCACATCCTTACTACATCCAATGGTTCAACAACAGCAGCAAGGTTAAGGTAACACGTACTGTTCATGTGCATTTTAGTATCTCTACATATGTTGATTATGTTGATTGTGATCTGGTACCTATGCAAGCATGTTCCGTATTACTTGGTAGACCATGGCAATTTGATAAAAATTCTGTACACCATGGTAGAAACAATCAGTACACTCTTGTTCATAAGGATAATATTACTTTGCTTCCTATGACTCATGACTCCATTTTGAAAGATGATATTAATAGAGCTAATAAAGCAAAATAGGAGAAAATAAGAGTGAAAATCAGATCGTGGCAAAAGAATTTGAGCAACAAATCAAGCCTAATAATAAACCATCTAGTGTTGCTTCTAAAATTAAATTTAAAAGTGCATGTTTACTTGCCACCAAATCTGATATTGATGATCTAGATTTTAGCAAATCTGTTTGCTATGCTTTTGTGTGCAAAGAGGCATTATTTTCATTCTAGGACGTGCCTTCCTCTTTGCCTCCTGCTCTCACTAACATTTTGTAGGAGTTCACTGACGTCTTTCCACAAGACGTGCCACCGGGATTACCACCTATTCGAGGGATTGAGCACCAAATTGTCTTAATTTCCGGTGCATTGTTACCCAACTGTGCACCATACCGTACCAATCCAGAGGAGACGAAGGAGATTATGCGTCAAGTACAAGAACTACTCGACAAAGGTTATATACGCGAATCCTTTAGTCCTTGTGCTGTTCCTATCATTTTAGTGCCGAAAAAGGATGGTACGTCGCATATGTGTGTTAATTGTAGAGGCATTAATAATATTACTATTCGTTATCGTCATCCTATTCCTAGGCTAGATGATATGCTTGATGAATTGAGTGGCTCTACAATATTCTCCAAAGTTGATTTGCGTAGTGGATACCATCAAATTCGTATGAAATTGGGAGATGAATGGAAAACAGCATTTAAAACTAAGTTTGGATTATATGAGTGGTTAGTCATGCCTTTTGGGTTAACTAATGCACCTAGTACTTTCATGAGATTAATGAACGAAGTTTTATGTGCTTTCATTGGACGATTTGTGGTAGTTTACTTTGATGACATATTGATTTATAGCAAATCTTTGGAGGAACATTTGGAACATTTACTTGTTGTTTTTATTGCTCTACGTGATGCACGTTTGTTTGGTAACCTTGGGAAGTGCACCTTTTGCACCGACCGAGTATCTTTTCTTGGCTATGTTGTTACTCCACAGGCAATTGAAGTTGATAAAGCCAATATTGAAGCTATTGATAGTTGGCCGCAGCCCAAAACGGTCACACAAGTGAGGAGTTTCCTTGGCCTCACTGGTTTCTATAGGCATTTTGTGAGAGATTTCAGCACCATTGCTGCACCTCTCAACGAGCTCACAAAGAAGGGTGTGCCTTTTGTTTGGGGTACCACACAGGAAGAAGCCTTCACGGTATTGAAAGATAAGTTGACACATGCTCCTGTACTCCAACTTCCTGATTTTAATAAGACTTTTGAGCTTGAATGTGATGCTAGTGGAATTGGAATAGGAGGTGTGTTATTACAAGATGGCAAACCCGTTGCATACTTTTCTGAAAAATTGAGTGGGCCTAGTCTAAACTATTCTACTTATGATAAAGAATTATATTCTCTTGTTAGGACCTTAGAAACATGGCAACATTATTTATGGCCCGAGGAATTTGTTATACATTCTGATCATGAATCTTTGAAACACATTAAAAGTCAAGCAAAACTAAACCGTGGACATGCTAAATGGGTTGAATTCATTGAGACTTTCCCTTATGTAATTAAACACAAGAAGGGTAAAGAAAATGTTATTGCTGATGCATTGTCTCGTCGTTATACTATGCTTTCACAACTTGATTTTAAAATATTTGGTGTGGAGACCATCAAAGATCAATATGTGCATGATGTTGAATTTAAAGATGTATTGCAGAATTGTAAGGAAGGGAGAACTTGGAACAAGTTCATTCTTAACGATGGATTTGTGTTTCATGCTAACAAGCTATGCATTCCAGCTAGCTCCGTTCGTCTTTGGCGTGAAGAAGATGGAGGACATACTTGCTACACATTTATTTTGGCCAAAGATGAGACGGGACATTGAGTGTTTTGTTGCTCGCTGCACTACATGTCAAAAAGCTAAGTCACGACTCAATCCTTATGGTTTATATATGCCTTTGCCTGTACCTAGTATTCATTGGGAGGATATATCTATGGACTTTGTTTTAGGTTTACCTCGAACAAAGAAGGGGAGGGATAGCATATTTGTTGTCGTGGATAGGTTCTTGAAAATGGCACACTTTATACCATGTCATAAAAGCGATGATGTTGTTAATGTTGCTGATTTGTTGTTTCGTGAAATTATTCGCTTGCATGGTGTGCCAAATGCTATTGTTTCAGATCGTGATACTAATTTTTTTAGCCACTTTTGGAGATGTTTATGGGCTAAGTTGGGGACTAAAGTGCTTTATAGTACTACTTGTCACCCCCAAACTGATGGAGAAACTGAAGTAGTCAATAGGACATTGTCTACTATGCCTAGGGCTATTTTGAAGAATAATAAGAAAATGTGGGAAGAATGCTTGCCTTATATTGAATTTTCTTATAATCGTTCATTGCATTCTACTACTAAGATGTGCCCTTTTGAAATTGTGTATGGTTTCCTACCTCGTGCACCTACTGATTTGTTGCCTCTTCCAACTTCGGAGAAGGTTAATTTTGATGCTAAAGAACGTGCTGAATTGATTTTAAAAATGCATGAGTTAACTAAGGAAAACATTGAGCGTATGAATGCTAAATATAAACTTGCTGGAGATAAGGGTAGAAAACATGTTGTGTTTGCACCTGGAGATCTTGTTTGGTTACATTTGCATAAGGATAGATTTCCTAATTTGCGCAAATCAAAGCTAATGCCACGTGCTGGTGGTCGTTTTAAGGTGTTAGAGAAAATAAATGATAATGCATATAAACTTGAGCCGCCTGCAGAATTTGGGGTTAGTCCCACTTTTAACATTGCAGATTTGAAGCCTTATTTGGGTCAGGAAGATGAGCTCTCGTCGAGGACGACTTCATTGCAAGAAGGGGAGGATGATGAGGACATAGATACCATTGTTACACCCACAGCCCCAGCTACTATACATACTAGACCAATTACTAGAGCTCGCGCACGCCAATTGAATTATCAAGTACTTTCGTTTCTTGGTAATGATTCTAATGTTCATGAGAATATGATGCTGCCTAAATTGGATACATTTGTTTTGCTTACAAATGAAGGGCCTAGCTTGGACAAGAAAGATGAACCTTGGAGCAAGTTCAAGCATGGAGATGATGGCATGCGCAATTGGAACAAGAATGAAGTTACAAGTGATGATTCCAGGACTTTGAAGCCACCATAATGAGTGCATGAAGCCTTGGACGAAATATACCATATGCCACTTCATAAATTTCGTCCAGAGGCTATTCTAGGTGCTGCGTCACCTTATTTTTTTGCTAGGCCCATGTAATTTTGAAATACTTGATGATAGGCTGTTTTTAGAGTCTGTATGTGTGGGGAAACAAGAGTTAGGGTTGGTTTCGGACCCCTCCTCCAAGGGCCACGAAATTCCCCCCTCTCTCCTCCATATATACAGCCCTTAGGGCATCGTTTAGACTTTGGGATTTGTTAAGTTAAAACTTAGCCATTGCAACTTCGTGTACTTCATTTGTGTCCAAAGACTAGACCAAGACCGCTTTCGGATCCCCACCTTTATGAATACTTCATCTATATTCGCAATATTCAGATTGCATTATCATATTCTTGTTTGTTCTTCGATTGCATGCAGGAATAGACCTTCGTGGTCAGGTTGATCGTGCTCCGGCGTGGTCAACAACCTCTCGGAGTTGGTTTAGTGATTGCTAAGGCGCAACATCGTGCATGTTTGTAGTGGATCGTCAAAGTCATCTCCACCAAAATGATAGTTATCATCTCATCGAAAGATCAGGACCCTCGCCTCTATCAAGGTGGTGGTGGGTGTCACAAATCCGTCAAGCAAATCTCAAATTCTTACTAGTTCTTACCCAGCAGCAGGCGGTGACCGGCAACCGTCGTAGTCAAAACTCTCAAAGCTTGGATAGAGCGATTACCAAGGAGAGTCAAATGCATGACGTAGATGTATGTGGAGCTAGGAAGGCTTATAATATGGTAGCAAAAATGGTCAGCAATAATCAATTCAAAGATGCAAAGTTGAATAAACGCTCATCGACGGTACTGTGTTGGTCCTAGGCTAGACCGTGCTAGAGACATGAGCCTAGAACACTAACAAAATCACGGGCAACATGTAAACAAGGGAGGAGCACACTCTAAAAAAATTCTCTTTTTTTATTTTTTTTGCCCCGCAACAATTTTTTTTCAAAAAAGTCTACAAATGGTCTAAAAACTGCCGAGCCAGAATTTTCCAGACTTAGTTTTTTTTAGTTTGGAACTATTTTTCTACTGCGGGTAGCACGGAATCTCGGTAGTCCTACTCTGTCACGACTCGAAGTATCGCGTGATCTGGAAATCAAAAACAAAGCAACTAATACTGGACTCGGACTGGTGGCGGAGATGAATCTGGTGGAACTCGGACTGGTGGCGGCGATGAATCTGGTCTATGTCGGACTAGTGGCGGATATATGTTGTAGGTGGACTCGGATTGGCGTGATGGCGGCGGATATGTGGTGGCGTATATGGACACAGATTGGCGGTGAATATGTCGTGGTGGTATATGGCAGCGGCGATGAAGTTGGTGCGGTGGTGGTATACGACAGCAACGATGATGATGATGCGGTGGTGATATATGGCAGCGGCGACGTGACAACCTGTGAACAGAACTTGAAACTCTAAAGGACTAGACGCTAAGACCAGCAACTTAACACGACGATGCAACCGCAAATTCAACAAAGCAAATACAGAAAAGATTATGCAAAGGCTCATATGGGTTCGGATAGGATGAACTAACCCTAATTTTTTTGGCTTTTTCGTGGACTATAGATATGAAGAACAGACTCGATCTAAACTACGACAAACTGTAAAATCTCATCGAGCAACTTGGAAATCTGATACAACTCGATAGAGGCGAAGGTGTCCCGATGTTTCGATGAGATAGATATCGTTTTCTGTGGGAGTCGACTTTGACGGTCTGATAGAGGCGAGGGTCCCGATCTTTCGATAAGATGATAACTATCGATTTGGTGGAGTCGACTTTGACGATCTGACTACAAACGTGCAAGACGTTGCGCCTTAGCAATCGCTAAACCAATCTCCTGAGGTTACTGACGATGCCAGAAGCACGGTCAGCCTGACCACGAAGGTCTATCCCTGCAAGTAATCAAAGAACAAGCAAGAATATGATAAAGCAATCTGAATATTGTGAATATATATGATGTATTGATAATGGTGGGGATCCGTAAGCGGTCTTGGTCTGGTCGTTGGACACAAACGAAGTACACGAAGTTGCAATGGCTAACTTTTAACTAAACAAATCCCAAGGAAAAAGCTACTAGATGGATCTACTTATATAGGAGCAAGGGATGGAGGCCAAGGAGGTGGGAGGACATCTCAAGGCAGCCTAAAACTAACCCTAGGTCGTACAAAGCTGATGGGCCCAAGTGGAGGTGGTGCAACACCTTTGGACTTATTGTTTGACTCGGATTCTGCTGCAGCGTCAGATTGTTTCGTCTATATCTCAATGCTCCGGCTGAATTTGAAGGTGATCCCAATTGGGTTGGAAAGAGCACGAAATCTACTTTCCCACAAAAAAAGAATCAACCAATTCGGAGCCGTATGAAAAAGTTGTTGACGTTTTGAGTCAGGTATGTCTGTGCAGTCCGAATCTGAATCCAGAACGTGAGAGACTTGGACTCTATCTTCTCTTGGCCCAAAAGTGACGTGAGAGGACTTTTTGAACAGAACCTGAACTTCTCCTTTTCCCTTATCTTCATAAATGGATTATACAAATGTGCCATACACCTGCAATTAGACAAAACACAAAAGCGTGTGAAGTATTTTTGTTCTGGATAACATAAATAGATTATTGAATAGTTTGCACTAGAAATCACGTGACAAATATGAATGCATGCAATATTTTTGGTCGTATCCAAGGTATTCATGTCCTCATCATCCTCCCCTCCTTGAAAACAAAGCCGTCCTCGGTGTTGCTTAATCTGAAATGTGGCTAACAAAAGAGATAAGGTGTACATGTTGTATATGTATATGTCATCCATTTTTACTTCCCTTGATTTTTGCACATATGACACATGTATACATGAGTAACTTTCATAGTTCATAAAATCTAAAGCCAAAAAATTATCACAAGAAGTAGAAGGCATGAAAATATTGCAACTCAGTTTGCACATATAAGTGAAGCTCTTATTCATTTGAAAAGATTGACAATGTTCATCATTAAACCATCCTAACATTGGTGAATAGACCTCGCTTGCATCAAATTTACATGCTACAACATGCTTAAATAAGCAAACATGCAATAAGTCATTAGACATAGAATCATCACCAAGATTAGAGGTCATATCAAAACGATTAAACATCGGTTCTTTTGCATCAATAGTTAATTCAATGGGTGCACTCAAAATTGTTGGTATTTCAGTTATTTGATCACATGAAGCATTCATGACAGTAACAAGATTCTCTAAAATAGGTGGTGTGCTCAAATCAACAGGTAACTCAACACATGATGCATTCAAGTTAACTAGGCATGCATCATTCTCATGTGAAGTTATATCATCAATACCTTTATTGTTACCTTGTCGCAAAGACGTAGTTGATGTAGATACGCACGTTGACAATGTACCATACTCTTGAGATGATGTCGCGCTCACAATCCGATGTAGGGCTGCTCTAGTAGGTGCAACGGTGGAGGAACCAACCGGCGGTGGTGAGCATGAATTGGAATAGTAGTTGTTGTAGTCACCCAATGCATCCTCCTGTATCTGTCTCTCAAAGGTACAAGCGTGAACATACATACCAGTAATGCAACGAGGAATATACTGAAACCTTGCACGGATATCATGGTTCAAACCACCAAAAAATCTATTCATTGTGTCATCCTCAGATTCTTCCATGTCACAATGATGCATATAAGATTTGAACTCTTGGTAGTAAGCATGAACAGTGTTACTTCCTTGTTTTAATTGTTCCAATTTGCGAAGCAATTCACGACGATAGTAAGGAGGAAAAAATTGTTGTCTCATTACAGCTTTCAAAACTTTCCAAGTTTTGGGTTGTTTATCAATGTTTTTCTTACAATGTTCACTCCACCAAACAGAAGCAAAACCAGTAAATGCTCTTGTGGATGCTCGTACTCTCTCAAGTTCAGAAAAATCATGGTGAGTAAAACTTGTTCTACTTCATGCTCCCAAGCTAGATAAATAGCAGGATTAAATCTACCCTCAAATGATAGTGAAGAGATAACCTGACCATGTGCATGTGTGTGTTGTCCCAACTCTCGTGATGGTGAAGATGTGTCCGTCGCCCACGAACTTCTATCTCCGGAACCTGTCATGATTAGTAGAAACAAGAAACAAAATTCGAGAATAATGTTCGTATGAACTACTAGGATGTTGTTGTAAAGTTCTCACACTAAAGCAAATATCAATATCTTACAAGGTCTTACCATGCGGCAGGTGGTGACAGGCAACCAGCGTTGTCAAATAACTCTGAAGATTGTGTAAAGCGATTGCTAGGGGAACATACGTATACACGGTATAGAAATATGTGGATCTGGGCTGGCTATATATGGTAGCAAAAGATTAGCAATAATCAATTCAGAGATGCAATGTTGAATAAACGCTCAACGACACTATTGTGCTGGTCCTAGGCTAGACCGGACTAGAGACGCAAGCCTAGAACACTAACGAGGTCACACCATAGAAAAACTAACTTCAATAAAGGATATGAAGTATCTTCGGACAGCAAAATATAAGTGAAGGTCACAATAGTCGTAAAGATAATGATGTGAAACAACAGCCAAGCAGGATATATCAACAACTTCCTCTCCAACTTTCCTCTGGAAAAGTTTGTGCCAATTTTTCGATAATTTTTTTCAAGAAAGGTATTGACTCAAGCTTTCAAACACAAAAGGAATCACTCAATTCCGAGTTGATATGAGGAGTCAAATAATTCTAAAACGGGCCTGAAAACTGGAATAAGCTGTGTTCATGAACTTCGGAGGGCAAAACAACCTATTTACAAGCCGATTTTGAGGTGCCAAATATTGAACTAGCTTCTTCAACTATTTAGATGCGGCTCGTCGCTAGCTTTCATTTGAGTACTCGCGGAGCCAAAACAGACTTCGTATGAGGAAGTTATGCATGTTTTACTGAACAGTGCACAAAACAGATTCCAATCCGAATTCAACTACGAGATTGAGTCTAAATAGATCCGAATTTTGTTTTTTTTTCTCTCTATTTTTTCCTCACACTTTTTTTTATTTCTCTCTTTTTTTTTCTGACTTTTTTTAACTTTTTTCTCTCTTTTTTTTCTCTCTTTTTTTTCTCACTCTTTCCAAAACAAACTAGATAAGATGCAGATTGGAACAAGCGAAGATGTGAATGATCTCAACTATTATTATGACAATGAACGGTGGGTAGCACGTGGTGGAAATTGATGGATGGGTGGTGGATAGCGGAAGGGATAACGATGCAGCGGCGGCGTGACTAATGTGAACAGAACTCGAAACTCTAAACGAACTAGACACTAAGACCAACAACTCGACACGACGATGCAACCGATAATTCAACTATGCAAGCAATGAAAAGAAAATTGCAAAGCTTCAGACTGGCTTGGACAAAGGATGAATAGATCTAACTTTTTTGTGGCTTTTTCTTGGACAATAGGTAAGAAAATAAATCTAATCTAGAAAAAACTGGAAATTCTCACCGAGCAACCTCAAAACTAATACCACTTGATAGAGGCGGGGGTCCCGATCTTTCGATGAGATGATAACTATCGATTTGGTGGAGTCGACTTTGACGATCCGACTACAAACGTGAAAGACATTGTGCCTTAGCAATCGCTAAACCAATCTCCTGAGGTTACTGATGATGCGAGAAGCACGGTCAGCCTGACCACGAAGGTCTATTCCTGCAAGCAATCGAAGAACAAGCAAGAATATGATAAAGCAATCTGAATATTGCAAATATATATGAAGTATTGATAATGGTGGAGATCCGTAAGTGGTCTTGGTCTGGTCGTTGGACACAAACGAAGTACACGAAGTTGCAATGGCTAACTTTTAACTAAACAAATCCCAAGAAAAAAGCTACTAGATGGATCTACTTATATAGGAGCAAGGGGTGGCGCCCAAGGAGGTGGGAGGACGTCCCAAGGCAGCCTAAAACTAACCCTAGGTCGTACAAAGCTCATGGGACCAAGTGGAGGTGGTGCAACACCTTTGGACTTGTCGTTGGACACAAACGAAGTACACGAATTTGAAGGTGAATCCGATTTGGTTGGAAAGAGCACGAAATCTACTTTCCAACAAAAAAAGAATCACCCAATTCGGAGTCCGTATGAAAAAGTTGTTGGCGTTTTGAGTCAGGTATGTCTGTGCAGTCCTAATCTGAATCCAGAATGTGAGAGACTTGGACTCTATCTTCTCTTGGCCCAAAAGTGATGTGAGAGGACTTTTTGAACAGAACCTAAACTTCTCCTTTTCCCTTATCTTCATAAGTGGATTATACAAATGTCCCATACACCTGCAATTAGACAAAACACAAAAATGTGTGAAGTATTTTTTTTCTGGATAAAATAAATAGATTATTGAATAGTTTGCCCTTGAAATCACCTAACAAATATGAATGTATGCAATATTTTTGGTAATGTCCAAGGTAGTCATGTCCTCATCATGATCCGAGTATGAACATGCGAAGACGTCGCGCCTTAGCAATCGCTAAACCAACTTCCAAGGGTAATTGACCACGCCAGAGCACGATCAACCTGACCACGAGGGTCTATTTCCTGTGAGCAAACGAAGAACAAGCAAGAAACTGAGATTGCAATCTAGATATTGCGAATAAAAGAGGAAAGCTTTATTAATGAAGGTGGGGTTCTATGACGTCTTGGTCTGGTTGTTGGACACAAACGAAGTACGCGAAGTTGCGGCTATGGCAAACTTTTAGTCTAAACAAAACCCAAAGTCTAAACGATGCCCTAAGGGTTGTATATATGGAGGAGAGAGGGGGAATTTCATGGCCCTTGGAGTAGGGTTCCGAAACCAACCCTAACTCTTGTTTCCCCACACATATGGACTCTAAACACAGTCTATAATCAAGTATTTCAAAATTACATGGGCCTGGCCCAAAAACAAGGTGACGTAGCACCTAGACTAGCCTCTGGACGAAATTTATGAAGTGGCATCTTGTATACTTCGTCCAAGGCTTCATGCACTCATTATGGTGGCTTCAAAGTCCTGGAATCATCACTTGTAACTCCGTTCTTGTTTCCCTTGCGCATGCCATCATCTCCATGCTTAAACTTGCTCTAAGGTTCATCTTTCTTGTCCAAGCTAGGCCCTTCATTTGTAAGCAAAACAAATGTATCCAATTTAGGTAGCATCATATTCTCATGAACATTAGAATCATTACCAAGAAATGAAAGTACCTGACAATTCAATTGGCATGCGCGAGCTCTAGTAATTTGTCCAGTATGTATAACAGCAGGGGCTGTGGGTGTAACAATGGTATTGATATCCTCATCAGCCTTTTACATGGAGTACGATTTTTCTTAGGTAATGTAGTACTCATTCTTCTTTTGACATATACTTCATCATCATCGTCATCTTCCCTCATTGGATTGCCGTACTGATCGTAGTCTTCCTCGTTGGTGACTCCATCCATTCCAATGATGTTCCTTTTGCCTCTCCTCGCGACAACACGGCTGGGATTGCGCGGGTCGGTTATGAAGAAGCATTGTGTCACGTGCTTAGCATGTACCCATGGCTCGTTTTTTGCGATAGCGTTCACGGTAGCGCTCTTGGTGTCGGGTATAGTCATGGTAGTGAAATTCCAGTTTTCTCTTTCGACATTCTTAGCCCATCTGACAGGGAACATCGTCATGTTGTGTAGTCCAGAGTAGTCAAGCTCCCAGATCTCCTCGACCCTTCCGTAAAATCTTTCAGTTACGTCGTTGTCGCTGCCGGTCATGCATTCCATCGTCACCTCTGAGTTCTGATCATCACTGTCCATATCTTTGGCCTCCATGTAGAACGTGTATCCGTTGATATCGTATGCCTGATAGGTTACGAGGTTGGGCAAGGGGCCATGTGCTAAGGCGTATATGAGAAATCCGTCCTTAGAGCCCTCCTCCGGGGGATTAGCAATAATATGCTATTTGAACCAATGCAGGAAAGTGGAGCTGTGCTCTCTAGTAACTTCGGCGTCCGTCCTGCATACCCCCCGGTCATGATACTTCTTTGCGATAACTTCTTTATGCAGTGCCACGAAAGGATCTACCTCGTCTAGGTGTTGTAGCACTACCAAGTTTGCTCCGTCAAAGTCGCTGCGTCAATCTGAGTATGCCACGTGCAATTCCCTGCGACCGTTGGAGTGACCTTCTCCTTCGAGCCTCCCATCGTGCTTGTTAACAGGCAAACCAACACTAACACCAGGTGGCTGGTCTGCGCCATATAGAAAATTCTCGCAGAATGATATGCAATCTTGTGTCAGATAGCCCTGGACGATGCTTCCATCCGGACGAGACATGTTACGAATGAATCCTTTGATGATCCCATTCATCCTCTCAAACGGCATCATGTTGTGCAGAAATGGCGGCCCCAGGTCTATTATGTCGTCCACAATATGGACACACAGATGCACCATCACGTCAAAGAACGCGGGCGGGAAGTACATCTCAAGCTCATTCAGTATCACAACGATCTCTTCCTGTAGCCTTCGGAGCTGGTTCACACTGATCGACTTTCAAGAGATGACGTCGAAAAAGTTGCAGAGACCAATAAGTGTGTCACGGACGTGCTTGTCCATTATCCCTCTAAGGGCAACAGGTAGTATCTGCATCATCATCACATGATAGTCATGGGACTTAGTCCCGCTGAACCTTTTTTTGTCTGTGTCTAGATATCTTCTTATCTTGCCAAAGTAACCGGAACTAACTTTGACTCCGGTAAGGCACTTAAAGAAATGATCGATCTCAACCTGACTTAAGGTGAAGCAAGAAGGGGGGCAATAACCCTCTTTCTTTATTTTCTTGCCCTTCTTCTCCCACGCCTCTGTCTCTGTCTCTGTCTCGTCTGACTTTTTACGGGGCGGCATGTGCAGATCTTCCCTGATATTCAAATCTTGCAAGTCTTTTCTTGCGTTCGGTCCATCCTTGGTCTTATCCGGCATGTTCATCAGTGTCACGAGCAAGCGCTCAAGGACATTCTTACATATATGCATTTGATCAAGGCAATGAGGTGTATCAAGTTTGTTCCAGTACTCCAAGTCCCAGAACACAGTCCTCGTCTTCCATACCTTCAGCAGCAGCTCTGGCGCCTTTTTCATCATCTTTCTGGCGCGGGGCACTCCTTCCAGTTTTTCAATAGCTCATCGATTTCGCCGCCGCTCCGCTACGTGGAGGTCCTCGATGCTCAGCGTGGCCATTGAATAGATCTCCACGGTTTCTCCATGGGTCATCCTGTTCGAGCCATCTTCGATGCCCCATGTACACGATTTTCCCAGACCCGCCATCTTTCCTTGACGTTAGCTGCTGAGACATCGTATCATCCATGCACCACGTGCATCCGCAATATACATGGCACACCTGGCCTGCGACATATCCGTAACCGAGATAGTCGTGCACCGTCGTGATCAGCGTTGCTCTCATGTAGAAATGCTCGCCTTTGCTGGCGTCCCATGTCTTGGTCGGTGTTTTCCATAACGTGTCTAACTCCTCTTGAAGTAGCCCCAGATACAAATTAATATTATTTCCTGGTTGTTTCGTCCCTTGAATAAACATGCTCATGTGAATGTACTTCGATTTCATGCACAACCAGGGGGGAGGTTGTACATCCAAACAAACATGGGCCATGTGCTATGGTTGGTGTTCTGGTTGCCAAACGGATTCATGCCATCGGTACACGTGTCGAGCACGATGTTCCTTGCATCACATTCGAAATACCGATAGAAGCTGTTCAACACTCTCCACTGGCTTCCATCCTTGACGTGTCTCAGCTTCGGATCATCTCCATCGTCGGGCTTCTTCCTCTCCGCGTGCCAGCGCATTAGCTTTGCTTCCTTTGGATCTACGAAATACCACTGGAGACGGGGAGTGATCGGTAAGTACCATACAACTTTCTGCGGATATTTCTTCCCGGCCTTCTTGTATTGAGAAGCATTGCACACTGGACAGCTTGTTTTTTCTGTGTGCTCCTTCCGATAAATTATGCAACCGTTGATGCATGCATGGTATCTAACGTGTGGCAGATCAAGAGGGCACACGATCTTCTTGGCCTCATCAACACTAGTAGGACATAGATTCCCCATGGGGAGAACATCCTTTAGGTAGTTGAGATGCTCATCGAGGCTAGTGTCGGTCCATTTGTTTTTAGCCTTCTTCTTCAGGAGTTGGAGCATGAAACTCAAGTGGGTCACCTCAGGATTGCAACCATCATATAATGGGGTGTTCGAGTCTACCACAAGTTGCTCCAGCTTAGCCTCCTCTCTAGAAGCAGCTCTCTTAGTACTCGTCTCCTTGTGAAGTAGTGCTTGAAGATGAGGGTCCCGCACGATTGAACTTAGTACCAACGAAATCTGCTGCGTGGAGTCCATGTTCTCTCGGTTGCCATGTCCGGCCCCTTCTCCTCCGCCATGTTCGGCCCTTTCTCCGCCGCCATGTCCGTCCTCTTCCCCACCGCCATTATCGATCATCTCTTCGTCTTGCCCCGTGTCGTCATTGCCTGCCCCGTCGGTGTCCTCAACATCGTCATCCTCATCTTCAATTATCCACCGAGTATAGCCATCCATGAAACCAGTCATCAGCAAGTGCGCTACGACACGAACATCGTCATAGGGGTCGAGCCAAACTATTCCTTTGCATTTTCGACACGGACATAAAACCTCTGTCCGGTTATTTTCTTTCATGTCCTGCACTGCCAACCGCAACCACCTGTACACCACCGTTCCACTGACCATCATGAACGTCTGCACTGTAATAATAAACAAATTGATTATAAAAATGCGTGCATGCATCAAAGTCATACAAAAATTTGGCATGACCTTCCCTAAAAATAGGACATATAGATCTAGAGTTTGCCCGAAATTCGCTGAAACGGAAATAAATCGACATTTCGGCAAAACATAGGCAACTCAAAAGCACAATTTGGCGTCAACTCATGCCACACACACAATTTCCATCATATTGCCCAATTATCATATCACACACACATACACATATTTCCATTTTGCAAAAGCATAAAATTTTAATCACCTCTATCTCGAGATCGAGCACACGGTGGAGATGATGATGTAGGGAGATCAAAAGTGCACAAAGCTCTTCTTGACAAAGATTGATCTAGTTAGGGGGCAAATAGGTCACTTAACTAAATGCTACATCTACCTAGCTAGCTAATTTGAGAGGAGACAACTTCAACTAGTGGAGGGGCAAGGAAAAAGAGAAAGGAGATGCATTAATGGAGGTGGTGTGTAGTTAGCTAGGAGTAATGAAGAGAGAGAAAGGTAGGTAGAAGAGGGAGAGTAATGGGAGGAGAAGTGATGACGACATCAATACCATTGTTACACCCACAGCCCCTGCTTCTATACATACTGGACCAATTACTAGAGCTCGCGCATGCCAATTAAATTATCAAGTACTCTCGTTTCTTGGTAATGATTCTGATGTTCATGAGAATATGATGCTGCCTAAATTGGATACATTTGTTTTTCTTACAAATGAAGGGCCTGGGATGGATAAGAGGGCTGAACAATGGAGCAAGACCAAGCATGGAGATGATGGCATGCGCAAGGGGATCCAGAACGGAGTTACAAGTGATGATTTCATGACTTTGAAGCCACCATAAGGAGTGCATGAAGCCTTTGACGAAATATACAAGATGCCACATCATAAATTTCGTCCAGAGGCTATTCTAGGTGCTACGTCACCTTATTATTGGGCCAGGCCCATGTATTTTCGAAATACTTAAGTATAGGCTATTTTTAGAGTCTGTATGTGTGGGGAAACAAAAGTTAGGGTTGGTTTCGGACCCATCCTCCAAGGGCCACGAAATTCCCCCCTCTTCCTCCTTATATACAGCCCTTAGGGTGTCGTTTAGACTTTGGGTTTTGTTTAGATTAAAAGTTCGCCATAGCTACAACTTCGTAACCCAAATCAACTGTGTATAATTAGCAGTAGCGCTTCTTTCTGTGCGCGCTGCTGCTAATATTTTGTGTGTAAGGTTTTCCCTAGTAGTGTCTACAGTATTCTCCAAAGTTAATTTACATAGTGGATACCATCAAATTCGTATGAAATTGGGAGATGAATGGAAAACAGCATTTAAAACTAAGTTTGGATTATATGAGTGGTTAGTCATGCCTTTTGGGTTAAATAATGCACCTAGTACTTTCATGAGATTAATGAACGAAGTTTTACGTGCTTCATTGGACGATTTGTGGTAGTCTATTTCGATGATATACTGATTTATAGGAGATCTTTGGAGGAACATTTGGAACATTTACGTGTTGTTTTTATTGCTCTACGTGATACACATTTGTTTGGTAATCTTGGGAAGGGCACCTTCTGCACCGACCGAGTATCTTTTCTAGGCTATGTTGTTACTCCACAGGGAATTAAAGTTGATAAAGCCAAGATTGAAGCTATTGAGAGTTGGCCGCAGCCCAAAACGGTCACACAAGTGTGGAGTTTCCTTGGCCTCGCTCGTTTCTATAGGCATTTTGTGAGAGATTTCAGCACCATTGCTGCACCTCTCAACGAGCTTACAACGAAGGATGTGCCTTTTGTTTGGGGTATCACACAGGAAGAAGCCTTCACGGTATTGAAAGATAAGTTGACACATGCTCCTTTACTCCAACATGCTGATTCTAATAAGAATTTTGAGCTTGAATGTGATGCTAGTGGAATTGGCTTAGGAGGTGTGTTATTACAAGATGGCAAACCTATTGCATACTTTTCTGAAAAATTGAGTGGGCCTAGTCTGAACTATTCTACTTATGATAAAGAATTATATGCTCTTGTTCGGACCTTAGAAACATGGCAACATTATTTATGGCCCAAGGAATTTGGTATACATTCTGATCATGAATCTTTGAAACACATTAAAAGTCAAGCAAAACTGAACCATAGACATGCTAAATGGGTTGAATTCATTGAGACTTTCCCTTATGTCATTAAACACAAGAAGGGTAAAGAAAATGTTATTTGCTGATGCATTGTCTCGTTGTTATACTATGCTTTCATAACTTGACTTCAAAATATTTGGTTTGGAGACCATCAAAGATCAATATGTGCATGATGCTAAATTTGAAGATGTATTGCAAAATTGTAAGGAAGGTAGAACTTGGAACAAGTTCGTTCTTAACGATGGATTTGTGTTTCGTGCTAACAAGATATGCATTCCACCTAGCTTCATTCGTCTTTTGTTGTTGCAGGAGGCGCATGGAGGAGGATTAATGGGACACTTTGGCGTCAAGAAGACGGAGGATATACTTGCTACACAGTTCTTTTGGCCAAAGATGAAACGGGATGTTCAGCGTTTTGTTGCTCGGTACACTACATGTCAAAAAGCTAAGTCATGACTCAATCCTCATGGTTTATATATGCCTTTGCCTATACCTAGTGTTCCTTGGGAGGATATATCTATGGACTTTGTTTTAGGTTTACCTCGAACAAAGAAGGGGAGGGATAGCATATTTGTTGTTGTGGATAGATTTTCGAAAATGGCACACTTTATACCATGTCATAAAAGCGATGATGTTGTCCATGTTGCTGATTTTGTTCTTTCGTGAAATTATTCGCTTGCATGGTGTGCCAAATACTATTGTTTCATAATCTGATACTAAATTTCTTAGCCACTTTTGGAGATGTTTATGGGCTAAGTTGGGGACTAAACTACTTTTTAGTACTACTTGTCACTCCCAAACTGATGGACAAACTGAAGTAGTCAATAGAATATTGTCTACTATGCTTAGGGCTGTTTTGAAGAATAATAAGAAAATGTGGGAAGAATGTTTGCATCATATTGAATTTGCTTATAATCGTTCATTGAATTCTACTACTAAGATGTGCCCTTTTGAAATTGTGTATGGTTTCCTATCTCGTGCACCTATTGATTTGTTGCCTCTTCCATCTTCGGAGAAGGTTAATTTTGATGCTAAAGAACGTGATGAATTGATTTTAAAAATGCATGAGTTAACTAAGGAAAACATTGAGCATATGAATGCTAAATATAAACTTGCTGGAGTTAAGGTAGAAAACATGTTGTGTTTGCACCTGGAGATCTTTTTTGGTTACATTTGCATAAGGATAGATTTCCTAATTTGCGCAAATCAAAGCTAATGCCACGTGCTGATGGTCCTTTTAAGGTGTTAGAGAAAATAAATGATAATGCATATAAACTTGAGCTGCCTGCAGATTTTGGGGTTAGTCCCACTTTTAACATTGTAGATTTGAAGCCTTATTTGGGTGAGGAAGATGAGCTTCCGTCGAGGACGAAGTCATTTCAAGAAGGGGAGGGTGATGAGGACATCAATACCATTGTTACACCCACAGCCCCTACTGCTATACATACTGGACTAATTACTAGAGCTCGCGCGTGCTAATTAAATTATTAGGTACTTCCGTTTCTTGGTAATGACGTTAATGTTCATGAGAATATGATGCAGCCTAAATTGGATACATTTGTTTTGCTTACAAATGAAGGGCCTAGCATGTATAAGAGGGATGAACACTAGAGCAAGCCCAAGCATGGAGATGATGGCATGCGCAAGGGGATCAAGAACTTTGTTACAAGTGATGATTTCAGGACTTTGAAGCCACCATAAGGAGTGCATGAAGCCTTGGACGAAATATACAAGATGCCACTGCATAAATTTCGTCCAGAGGCTATTATAGGTGCTGCGTCACCTTATTATTGGGCCAGGCCCATGTACTTTCGAAATACTTAAGTATAGGCTGTTTTTAGAGTCTGTGTTTGTGGGGAAACAAGAGTTAGGGTTGGTTTCGGACCCCTCCTCCAATGGCCACGAAATCCCCCCTCTTCCTCCATATATACAGCCCTTAGGGCGTCGTTTAGACTTTGAGTTTTGTTTACATTAAAGTTCGGCATAGCTGCAACTTCGCGTACTTCGTTTGTGTTCAACGACTAGACAAAGGCGTCACAGAACCCCACCTTTAATCAATAAAGCTTTCCTCTTATATTCTCAATATCCAGATTGCAATCTTAGTTTCTTGGTTATTCTTCAATTGCCTGCAGGAAACAGACCTTCGTGGTCAGGTTGATCGTGCTCTGGCGTGGTCAATAACCTCTCGGAGTTGGTTTAGCGATTGCTAAGGCGCAACATCCTCGCACGTTCGTAGTCGGATCGTCAAAGTCGACTTCCTCCAAAACGATAGCCATCATCTCATCGAAAGATGGGACACCTTTGCCTCTATCACATCCAACGTCCGGTAAACAACGGGTTTTCGGCATGCTCCTCTCCGGCATCGTCGTCCATACCGTCGATATCTTCGGAGCCGTAGTCGAGCATGTCAGTTAAGTCCTTGATAGTGGCTGTGAAGTGGGTGGTGGGTGGGATGTAAAATTCCCCGCTCTTAGCCCCTAGTCCGGGCTAGGCGTAGTTTGGACATTGCTCCTTCGTAATGACGAGGGATCGCATCAAGTCCAGAGCCTCGCTTAAAGGCGAGATTTGGCCAGGGAGAAGAAAATCCGTGGAGTACGGCGGGAAGGGGATTCCTTGGACTAGCTCACACGATGTTGACTCCGAGAGTTCGGAGCTAGTGTCCGGGGAAGAGTCCGGCTTTTGTGATGGTTGCCAGCGACACTGCTTCAACCGGCTCTCCCGTACTGGGCTTAGTGGCCACAGATAGTCTGGTGGGTTTAGAAATCCTGTCTTCGGACCTGGCGACGCGCTCCGGCTCGAAGGCCAAAGTGGAGGTTGTGATGTAGGGTAGAGACCCTAATCGCCCAATCTTTCATGAAAGGAGCGGATCCCGCAGAAATCACGAAGAACACGGGGAAGAACGGAGAGAAAACACAATAAGAAACACGAGAGGAATCACTAAACGGACACGAATAAGTCACACATGGGCTAGATCCTCGAGTACATAAGGAAATATACACGATCCACGGACAACTAGGGACGATACAAGGGTAGCTGGTCTTCTCCATGAGGAGGTCTTGATTTCTTCCCTAAAAGGGGTCTTGAATCCTCTTGGGGGATCTTCTTCGATGGAGGCTCGAATCTTCATAGAGAAGACAACCAAGTGGATGAGGAAAGCTCTCTCACAGACATGAGCTAAACATTTGCTAACCCTAAAAATCAGGAGTAGAAGGTCTATTTATGGCCCAAGGGGTGAAAGGGTAAGTGGGGGGACGAAACGGGTACACGGGCCTCGGCCCAAGTTACGCACACAGGCGGTGGCCGGATGATCCGGGAGTTGGTCCGGATGATCCGGGCTTCGGGGGTCCGGATGATCCGGGTCGGCTTCCAGATGATCCGGCTGGGTCGTAGCAGCTGCGGCAGGGCCGGATCTCCGGGACATGGTCTGGACGTCCGGGCGTGGCCGGATGATCCGGGCCTGGGTCCGGATGACCCATCTCCAAGATGTCGTCTCGGGTGTCACTGGGCACATTATCCGGAGCATTCGGGTCGGGGTCCGGATCGTCCAGACGGCGGTCCGGATTGTCCGGGTTTCTGCTGACTTAGCCCTGTTTCTTCTCCATCTTCACGTCCATCTTCCTCTTCGGATTCTCCTCGCTCCTTGGCGTCTCCATGGCTAACTCCTTGATACCTGAGTATGGACAATGGCTCCGTTTGAGTAGTAGCCATGTCTCATGGTCATCGAAGTGGAATTGTGAGAGGAGAGATGTCACCTCGGTCTCGAGAGCTCTTGCACGTGATCGAGTAATGGGTCCACTAGGCACTTGATGCGATGATGGAAGGTCCATGGGGCTGACCTTGGGATGCTCTGCATCATCTCCCCTCCCTTGGGAAAGATCCGACCTCGGATCGAAATCCTCATCACCATGGTACGGGGAGAGATCTTTGACGTTGAAGATGTCGCTCACGGAGTACTTGTCATGTGGGATGTCGATCTTGTATGCCTTGTTGTTGTAGCGGGCAAGCACCTTGAATGGTCCATCGGCTCGTGGTAGAAGCTAGTACTTGCGTTCATTGGGGAAGCGTTCCTTGTGAAGGTGTAGCCACACAAGATCTCCAATGTTGAATATCATGTAATTCGTGCTGACGTTGAGCTTGGTCGCGAGTCGTTGTACTTGGAGCTCAATGGTGTGCCTTGTATCTTCATGCATCTTCTTGAGGTGGTTGACTCGGTCACTCGCGTCCATGTTTATGCGCTCGTGTAGTGGTAGAGGTAGAATGTCCAATGGGGACAACGGGTTGAAGCCGTAGACAACCTCGAAGGGGGACTTGCCGGTAGTCGAATGTCTTGCGCAGTTGTAGGCGTACTCGGCGATGGGTAGGCACTCTTCCCACTCCTTGATGTTCTTCTTGATTAGCACACGAAGAAGGGTGGAGAGCGTACGGTTTGTCAACTCCATTTGGCCGTCAGTTTGTGGATGATATGCCGTGGAGAATAGTAGCTTGATTCCGAGCTTGGCGCATAAGGTCTTCCAAAAGTAACTCAAGAACTTGACGTCGCGGTCCGAGACGATAGTCTTTGGCACACCATGTAGACGCAATATTTCCCTACAAAAGAGATTAGCAACATGTGAAGCATCGTCTATCTTGTTACAAGGAATAAAGTGTGCCATTTTTGAGAAACGGTCCACAATGAAAAATATGGAATCTTTCCCATTTCGAGTCCTAGGCAAACCAAGTACAAAGTCCATGCTAATGTCTTCCCATGGTTGGTATGGAATTGGTAGAGGCATATAGAGGCCATGAGATTGAGCTTTGGACTTAGCTTTGCGACATGTAGACGTCGGTTGGTGAAATGATTGATGTCCCAAAACATCTTGGGCCAAAAGTAGTTCTTCGAGAGCGTGGCGAACGTCTTGTCGCGTCCGAAATGTCCCATTAAGCCTCCTCCATGCGATTCCTGCAAAAGCAACAAACGAAGAGACGACTCGGGGATGCAAAGTTTGTTAGCTCTCATAAGATAGCCATCTTTGATGTAATAGCATTCCCAAGATGTATTCGACAAACACTTGGCATAAGGAGTAGCAAAAGTTGCATCATGCTCATACAAGTCTTTGATATGCTCGAAGCCAATGACATCTAACTCAAGTTGCGTGACAAGCATGCATATGCGGGAAAGAGCATCCGGTACTATGTTTTCTTTACCCTTGATGTACTTGATGACATAAGGAAAAGACTCAATAAATTCACTCCATTTAGCATGACGCTTGTTCAACTTGGTTTGACCCTTAAGATACTTGAGGGTCTCATGATCGGTATGAATGATAAACTCATGGGGACGAAGGTAATGTTCCCATTCATGCAAAACGCGGACTAAAGCATATAGCTCTTTGTCATAGATGGGGTAATTGAGTTGCGCTCCGGAAAGTTTCTCACTAAAGTAAGCTATGGGGCGCTTCTCTTGCGTTAACACACCTCCTATGCCATTACCACTAGCATCGCAATGAATCTCAAAAGGTTTGTCAAAGTTGGGTAAGGCAAGCACGGGAGCATGAGTAAGCAAGTTCTTAAGCTCATTGAAAGCGGTATCTTGGGATGGTCCCCAAACAAAAGGCGCATTCTTCTTGCTCAAAGCATGCAAAGGCGAAGCAATGGTGCTAAAATCCTTCACAAAGCGACGATAGAAACCCGCAAGGCCAAGGAAACTACGCACTTGATGCAAGTTTGTTGGTTGCGGCCAAGTCTTAATAGCATTGATCTTGGACTCATCAACATGAACACCCTTAGAAGAAACAACAAAACCCAAGAAAACGAGCTTATCAACACCAAAAAGGCATTTCTCCATATTAGCATAGAGGCGCTCTTTTCTAAGAGTTTGCAAAACGGTGCGGACATGGGTGACATGCTCTTTGATAGATTTGCTAAACACAAGAATGTCATCGAAGTAAACCACGACAAATATACCAATGTAAGGGCGAAAGACATGATTCATAAGGCGCATAAAAGTGCCCGGTGCTTCCGAGAGACCCATAGGCATGACTAACCACTCATACAAACCAAACTTGGTTTTGAATGCGGTTTTCCATTCATCACCTTCTTGTATGCGGATTTGATAGTAACCACTCTTAAGATCAATTTTGGAAAATATAGTGGCACCACTAAGTTCATCTAGCATATCATCTAGGCGTGGAATGGGATATCTATAGCGAACGGTGATAGCATTGATAGGTCTACAATCGGAGCACATGCGAAAGCTACCGTCACGTTTTGGCACAAGAATGACCGGTACGGCACAAGGGCTCAAACTTTCACGCACATGTCCATGGTCTATGAGATGCTTTACTTGCCTTTGAATTTCTTTGGTTTCTTCGGGGTTGACGCGGTAGGGAGCTTTGTTCGGAAGCGGTGCTCCGGGGATGAGGTCGATGCGGTGCTCAATGCCTCGTAGTGGAGGTAGTCCCGGAGGTAGCTCATCGGGGAAAACATCTTGGAATTCCTGCAATAAAGAAGATAACACCAAGGGTAGATTGTGAGAGGTGTTAGTTTGTGGTGCCTTGTCCTTGCACAATAGGACATAGTGTAGGACACTCGATGGGTTCTCACACACTTCCCTCTTCTCACGTTTGGTGGCAAAGAGAACTAAGTTGTTCTTGTCGCTCATCGTGGAGGCGCTCAATTTGGGCTTGTGGCGCTCACTCTCTTTTTGGTGGCTCGCTCTCTCACTATTCTCTCCATGATGGGTGGCTTGCTTGTCGGCGATCACTTGGCTTGGAGACATAGGTCGTAGCACAAACTCCTTTCCTTTCATCTTGAAGCTATAGTGGTTTGTACGCCCATTGTGGACGACTCCTCTATCGAATTGCCATGTCCGTACAACGAGAAGATGACAAACAGACATTGGAATGACGTCAGACTCCAAGGTGTCTTCGTAGGCGCCGATTTTGAAGGAGACTTGTAGTCGGTGCTCAACTTGGATAGTGCCGGAGTCACTAAGCCATTGCACTTTGTATGGATGTGGATGCTTTGCCTTGGGCAATTGGAGCTTGGAGCAAAGTTCTTCACTTGCGAGATTATGACAACTTCCTCCATCGATGATGACCTTGATGGATCGTCCATTGATGCCGGCCTTGGTGTGGAATATGTTGCATATTTGGTCTTCTTCTTCGTGATGTTGGAGGGTCAAGACTTTGGAGACAACAAGTGCGGGACTTGAGTCTTCATCGCAAAAGACTTGTTCTTCTTCATTGTTCACTTGGCGGTGCATGGCGACTTGCTCAAGGGCTTCCATTTCGACTTCACTCATGGAGTCATAAGTGCCATAGTCGTTGAAGACCATGGTTCGCTTGTTGGTGCACTCATAGGACTTGTGGCCTCGGCCTCCGCAAGTGAAACACTTGAAGGAACTCGTCTTGACGGTCTCATCGGTTGGGGTTGATGATGATGAAGCTCTCGGCTTGAAGTTGCTCGTAGTAGGATGGCTTGTAGTTGATGAAGCTTTCTTAGAAGTCGACTTGTCGATGTTGATTGAAGAAGGCTTTGTAGTCGGTGTTGGATTCGTTGAAGCTTGGTTGTTGGTGAAGCCGTAGGACCTGGACGAGAACTTGGCATACTTGAAATCATCTTGCACTTGGCGTTCCGCTTTGGTAGCTTGGTGCACTAGCTCGATGAGATTTTTGTATGGTTGGAAGTCGGCGATCTTCTTGATGGGATGATTGAGTCCATTCAAGAAGCATGCCATTGTTTGCTCATCATCTTCCGTGACATTGGCTCTTATCATTGCAATCTCCATCTCCTTGTAGTATTCTTCAATGCTCTTGGTTCCTTGCTTGAGTTGTTGGAGTTTCTTGAAGAGGTCGCGGTTGTAGTAGGTAGGTACGGAGCGTGCTCTCATGACATCCTTCATTTGCGCCCTAGTAGTAATGGGTGGTTCCCATCTTGCCGCGCGGCGCTCAATGACTTGTTCCCACCGAATGAGCACATAGTCTTGGAACTCAAGGGATGCCATTGCGATCTTTTTCTCTTCTTCATAATTGTGCAAACGGAAGATATTGTCAACTTTCAATGCCCATGAAAGGTACTCTTCAGGATTGTTGCTTCCGTTGAACTTGGGCATGGTGAACTTGAGCTTGCCGTAGCGTTGCTCTTCATTATGTTGGGGTCGGGGATGGTGACGCCCATGTTGTAGATGATTGTTCAACGCGTAGTGCTCTTGGCGCGGAGGGTTGTCAACCTCGTGTTGCACTTTTCATGGAGGATTCCCATTGTCTTCATGCTCTCGATGAACTTGATGGTCTTGGAGTGCTTGTGGAGGAGCTTCTTGAGCTCGAGGAGGGACTTGACGGTGCACGCGAGCTTGATAAATCCTCTCGCGGACTTCTTCGCGAAGTGCTTTGGCATGGTCACGAGCTTGTCGGCCTCGGTCGGCTACAACTCGACTTGAATCGCATAGAGATCGTTGTGCCTCAAGTGCTTGAGCGTCACGGAGTTGTTGTTCTTGATGTTGAGCCTCGGCATCTTGTGCATTTTGGTGTAGACGCGCGCGTTCTTCCTCTTCATGTTGGCGTTGTCATTGTCGTTCTCGTGCTAGCGCAAAGGCTTCTTGGGTTTGGCGTCGTCGGTGCTCTTGCGAGTCGGTGTGGCATAGAGGATTGAGGCTTGCTTGATGCTCGTGTGCGCAGCACGTCGAAGAGTGTTCGATGATGGTGTACTTGAGCCGGAGAGGGTAAAGTCGGAGTGGCGACTTGAACGGCTCCTTCTTGAAGTGGTAGAAGAGCGGTTGAGCAACAAAGCGCGAATCTCGTTCATCCTTGCGTCATTCTCTTGCTTGTGATCGTCGAGCTTGTGGTCGAAGTAGTCCCTTGTATGTTTCTCAGAGAGTAGGAAGTCGGTGGCGAGGTTGTTGATGCGGTCACTCATGGCTTGTTGTTCTTGATGCAAAGCACGTTGTGCACCAATGAGGTGGCTTTTGGTGACGAAGGAGTTCATGTCATCGTCTTGCTCCGTGAAGAGTGGGTTGGTAGATGTACTTGGCCTATCCATCATTCCAAGACAAATGTGAGTGGTAGAAAGAGAAGAATGAATACCAAATGTACCTTGACCGAAGTTGAAAGTGGATCGATGATCACTCCAATGTAGGACAAGGGAATAGCCCAATTGGTATGAATTCTTGTCAGTTTCTCACACCTACACAAGTAAAAGCTTATGGTGGAGCTTGGTTAGGATGGTGGCACATTTTTTGATGTGAATGTAAGCAAGATTCAATAATGTTGGAGAAGATTCATGACTTGTAAATGCAACAAGTAGACCAATAGCAAGATGTGGTATGCGGAAACACAACACACGGGAAGATAAATGGGGTCATGCAACCAAGGGTGAGCCAAAATGTGGAATCCACGAAAATGCTCTTGTTGCACAACACTAGAGAGACGCTAGCACGATTGCACAATAGGCGGATACGAACTTGTGCACAACCTACTAAGCAAAAATGCAACAACTTCTATCCCAAGTATGATGTTCCGGAGATATGATCCAAGATGATCGAGTATGACAATCTTAATGTTGTATGATGCTATGGTTCTTGCTTATAAGCTCTTTGCTTATCTTTTCTCTTTGCTTAAAAGCTTGTTTGGCTCTTTGATGCTTAAGCTCTTTTCTCATGCGATGCTTCACAGACCAAGATAGCAATTGTGTATGCGATGACAACTTTGTGACACAAGAGATGATTCCAAGATATGCAACATGATGATAGTATGTATGCTATGGGATGTATGATCACTAATGTGCACAAGTCACATTGCCGGCAATACTCAAATGCTAGTCTCGATGGGTAAGCTACGAAAAAGTAAGGCTATGGGGTTATCAATCCAAATGGAAAAGAGTATGGTGATATCACAATACCAAGATGATACCACAAGTGTGTAGTCGTTCATAGTAATCCTTGGCGAAAATGAGCGGTGGTGATGTTGATGTCGAACCGTCCCTAGGAAGCCGAAACACGAAAGGAAACGATGAGCCACAACTCAAATTCTCAAAACCAAGTGCAACAAAAAGCGTCGGAGTAGGTAGCGATCAAGTGGTGGTGTGGGTTGGGGTATTGGAAAGGTTTGCTTAGGGGTTTGCGGAAGGTAGGAGGTGGTAGTCGAAGTGGGTATGCGGAGGTGTAGGTGGCGGTGGTTAAAAACTGCAGGAAATGCATTTTGGACAGTGGAAGCCGGATGATCCGGGCCAGGAGCCGGATGATCCGGGTGGGTTCGGATGATCCGGGCGACTAGCCGGATGATCCGGGCGGGTCAACTCGCTCGGGGATGGCTCGAGATGAGCTCGAAAACAGCCACAACTTCGGGGATTTCGTGTATTTTGGAGGGATTGTGGGGGGAAGCTAGATCCACTTGCAACACAACAAACTCACGGATCAAAACCAACAAAATATCATCAAAACTCACAAATCACAAGAAAACTTTTTGGGGCTATTTTTGTGGGTATTTTTGGATTAGGATGAAAAACAACAAAATCAAGCTAGAAAAAAAAGAGGGGAGGCTCCGAACTTGTGATCAACCTTGCTCATGATACCAAGATGATGTAGGGTAGAGACCCTAATCGCCCGATCTTTCACGAAAGGAGCGGATCCCGTGGAAATCACGAAGAACACGGGGAAGCACGGAGAGAAAACACGATAAGGAATCACTAAACCGACACGAATAAGTCACACATGGGCTAGATCCTCGAGTACATAAGGAAAGATACACGATCCACGGACAACTAGGGACTATACAAGGGTAGTCGGTCTTCTCCGTGAGGAGGTCTTGAGTTCTTCCCAAAAAGGGGTCTTGAATCCGCTTGGGGGATCTTCTCCGGTAGAGGCTCGAATCTCCGTAGAGAAGACTACCAAGTGGATGAGCAAAGCTCTCTCACAAACATGAGCTAAACATTTGCTAACCCTAAAAATGAGGAGTAGAAGGTCTATTTATGGCCCAAGGGGCGAAAGGTTAAGTGGGAGGATGAAACGGGTACATGAAACTCTCCCCAAGTTACGCACACAGGCGGTGGCCAGATGATCCGGGAGTTGGTCCGGATGATCCGGGCTTCGGGGGTCCCGATGATCCGGGTCGGCTTCCGGATGATCCGGCTGGGTCATAGCAGCTGTGGGAGGGCCGCATGTCCGGGACTTGGTCCGGACGTCCGGGCGTGGCCGGATGATCTGGGCCTGGGTCCGGATGACCCATCTCCAAGATGCCGTCTCGGGTGTTGCTCGGAACATTATCCGGATCGTCCGGGCCAGGGTCCGGATCATCCGGGCTGAGGCCGGATCGTTCGGACGGCGGTCCGGATCGTCCGGGCTTCTGCTGACTTAGCCCTTTTTCTTCTTCGTCTTCACGTCCATCTTCCTCTTCGGATTCTCCTCGCTCCTTGGCGTCTCGATGGCTAACTCCTTGATACCTGAGTATGCACAATGTCTCCGTTTGAGGTAGTAGCCATGTCTCATGGTCATCTAAGTGGAATTGTGAGAGGAGAGATGTTACCTCGGTCTCGAGAGCTCTTGCACGCGATCGAGTCATGGGTCCACTAGGCACTTGATGCGACGATGGTAGGTCCATTGGGATGACCTTGGGATGCTCCGCATCAGGTTGGGTTTGTGAATCCTTGGAAGATCAAGTCTCCTCGGATGTCAGCGACATAATCCAAGTTTCTAAAACTAATCTGGTGACCTGGGCCATAGCTGTCGATCTCCCTAGATGGCCAAGAGAGTTGGCCCGCAGTGTGAAGCCGCCGAACACAAAGATCTGACCAGGGAGGAAAACCTCCCCTAGGGCAGCGTTGTTGGAGATGATTGATGGAGCCATCAAACCTTCTGGTGACGACGCGGCAGAACTCTCAATTAAAGCACCAATGTCGGTGTCAAAACCGGCGGATCTCGGGTAGGGGGTCACGAACTGTGCGTCTAGGATCGATGGTAACAGGAGACAGGGGACATGATGTTTACCCAGGTTCGTGCCCTCTTGATGGAGGTAATACCCTACATCCTGCTTGATTGATATTGATGAATATGAGGATTACAAGAGTTGATCTACCACGAGATCATTGTGGCTAAACCCTAGAAGTCTAGCTTGTATGATTATGATTGCCTCTACGGACTAAACCCTCCGGTTTATATAGACACCAGAGGGGCCTAGGGTTGTACAGAGTCGGTTTACAAAGGAAGGAATCTACACATAAGAATGCCAAGCTTGCCATCCACGCAATGGAGAGTCCCATCCGGACATGGGAGGAAGTCTTCTGTCTTATATGGGATCCATATAAGACATCCTTACACCCACCAGCTCACTTGAGCACAAGAACGCACCTCCTCCTGAGGTTGTTCTTCCACTGTACTAGTTCATCCTCAGCCCCTCGAGGCCAATCCACCACAAAGTAGGAGTAGGGTTTTACACCGCAAGGTGGCCCGAGCCTGGGTAAATTGTTGTGTCCCATGTCCTTTCTGTTGGGTAACGTAGTAATTTCAAAAATTTCCTATGCACACGCAAGATCATGGTAATGCATAGCAACGAGAGGGGAGAGTGTCATCCACGTACCCTCGTGGACCGTTAAGCGGGAGCGTTATGACAACGCGGTTGATGTAGTCGTACGTCTTCACGATCGACCGATCCTCAGTACCGAACATACGGCACCTCCGTGTTTAGCACACGTTCAGCTTGGTGACGTCCCGCGAACTCATGATCCAGTAGAGCTCGAGGGAGAGTTTTGTTAGCACGATGGCGTGGTGACGATGTTGATGAAGCTACCGTCGCAGGGCTTCGCCTAAGTACCGCTACAGTATGACCGAGGTGGATTATGGTGGAGGGGGGGCACCGCACATAGCTGGGAGAGATCAATGATCAACTTGTGTGTTCTAGGGTGCCCCTACCCTCGTATATAAAGGAGCAAGGGGGAGGCCGGCCGGCCCTGTAGGGCGCGCCAGGAGGAGGAGTCCTCCTCCTAGTAGGAGTAGGACTCCCCTCTTTCCTACTCCTACTAGGAGGGGAAAGGAAGGGGTAGAAGGAGAAGGAAAGGGGGGCGCCCCCCCCCCCCTCCTACTCCAATTCAGACCATAGGGGGAAGGAGCACGCAACCTGCCCTGGCCGGCCCCTCTCTCTCTCTCCATTGGGGCCCAACAAGGCCCATTAACCCCCGGGGGGTTCCGGTAACCCCTCCGGCACTCTGGTAAAATCCTGATTTCACCCGGAACTCTTCCAATGTCCAAATGTAGGCTTCCAATATATGAATCTTTATCTCTCGACCATTTCGAGACTCCTCAGCATGTCCGTTGTCATATTTGTGACTCCGAACTACGTTCAGTACATCAAAATATATAAACTCATAATAACGATCGTCATAGAACTTTAAGCGTGCGGACCCTATGGGCTCGAGAACTATGTAGACATGACCGAGACACGTCTCCGGTCAATAACCAATAGCGGAACCTGGATGCTCATATTGGTTCCTACATATTCTTCGAAGATCTTTATTGGTCAAACCGCATAACAACATATGGTGTTCCCTTTGTCATCAGTATGTTACTTACCCGAGATTCGATCGTCGGTATCTCAATACCTAATTCAATCTCGTTACCGGCAAGTCTCTTTACTCGTTCTGTAATGCATCATCCCGCAACTAACTCATTAGTTACATTGCTTGCAAGGCTTATAGTCATGTGCATTACCGAGAGGGCCCAGAGATACCTCTTCGACAATCGGAGTGACAAATCCTAATCTTGATCTATGCCAACTCAACAAGTACCATCGGAGACACCTGTAGAGCACCTTTATAATCACCCAGTTACATTGTGACGTTTGGTAGCACACAAAGTGTTCCTCCGGTATTCGGGATTTGCATAATCTCATAGTCATAAGAACATCTATATGTCATGAAGAAAGCAATAGGAACAAACTAAACGATCATCGTGCTAAGCTAATGGATGGGTCAAGTCAATCACATCATTTCCTAATGATGTGATCCTGTTAATCAAATGACAACTCATGTCTATGGCTAGGAAACTTAACCATCTTTGATTCAACGAGCTAGTCAAGTAGAGGCATACTAGTGACACTTTGTTTGTCTATGTATTCACACGTGTACTAAGTTTCCGGTTAATACAATTCTAGCATGAATAATAAACATTTATCAGGATATAAGGAAATATAAATAACAACTTTATTATTGCCTCTAGGGCATATTTCCTTTAGTCTCCCACTTGCACTAGAGTCAATAATCTAGTTCACATCGTCATGTGATTTAACATCAATAGTTCATATCTTTATGTGATTAGTTCACATCTCCATGTGACTAACACCCAAAGGGTTTACTAGAGTTGATAATCTAGTTCACATCTCTATGTGATTAACAACCTGATGTAGGGTAGAACCCTAATCGCCTGATCTTTCACGAAAGGAGCGGATCCCGTGATGAACACGAAGAACACAAGGGGGAAACGAGGGGAAACACAAGGGAAAACATGGGAGAAAACACTAAACCAACAAAAGATAGTCACTCATGTGCTGGATCCTCGGATACATAAGAGTTCACATGGTACACGATCAACTAGGGACAATACAAGGGTAGCCGGTCTTCTCCATGAGGAGGTCTTGATGTTCTTCTCCACGAGGAGGTCTTGAATCCAAAGGGATCTTCTCCGAAGAGGCCGTTTTCTCTCTCGAGGAGTAGATCCAATGTGGATGAGCAATGCTCTATCTCTCAAATGAGCTAAACCAATGCTAACCCTAGCTAGAAGGAATAGGAGGGCTATATATATATTCTAAGTGCAAATGGGGGCGAAAGTAGGGGTACATGGGCCTCGGGCCCGAAACTGGACACAACCAGGTACCGGTCGTCCAGTGTCTCATGAGCGTCCGGTCGTCCGGTCTCCTCCGGACGTCCGCTGGATTCGTTCTGTGATGGGGGTGCCGGACATACGGTAGCTCCGGACTTCCGCTGATGTTGGCTCGGGTGCGGTCGCATCGGTCGTCCGGTCAGGGCCGGACGTCCGCTCCTTTGCCTCGGGTGCAGGGGCACCAGTCGTCTGGTCTGGACCGGACGTCCGCTTGCTGGGGCTCGGCTGATGCTTCAGGCGCCGGACGTCCGGTCCCGGCCGGTCGTGCGGTGGCTGGGATTTTTCCTGCAACGCTTCTTCTTCATCTCAGTCTTCACGTCCATCTTCCTCTCCTTCTTCTCCTCTCTCATTAGCTTCTCCTTGATACGTGAGTATGCACAATGTGTCCATATGAGGTAGTAGCCATGTCTCATGTTCATCGAAGTGGAATTGTGAGAGGAGAGATGTCAACTCGGTTTCAAGAGCTCTCGTGCGTGCTCGTGTCATGGGTCCGAGTGGTATCGTAGGAGATGTAGTTAGGTCCATGGGGATGACCTTGGGATGCTCTGCATCATCTCCCCTCCCTTGGGGAAGATCTGTCCTCGGATCAAATTCTTCATCGCCATGGAAGGGGGAGAGATCTTTGATGTTGAAGATGTCGCTCATGTTGTACTTGTCGCGTGGGATGTCAATCTTGTAAACGTTGTCGTTGTAGCGTGCGAACACCTTGAAGGGTCCATCGGCTCATGGTCGAAGTTTGGACTTGTGTTCTTGTGGAAAGCGGTCCTGGCGAAGGTGTAGCCACACGAGGTCTCCGGAGTTGAATACCATAGGTTGCTTCTTGAAGTTGAGCTTCGTCGCAAGGCGTTGAACTTGGCGCTCGATGGTGTTTCTTGTATCTTCATGCACCTTCTTGAGATGTGTCGCTCGTGCACTTTGCGTCCAAATAGATGCGCTCTTGGAGTGGTAGAGTAAGAATGTCCAATGGTGACAATTGGTTGAAAACGTAGATGACCTCAAAGGGGTACTTGCCGGTTGTTGAGTGTCTTGCTCGGTTGTAGGTGAACTCGGCGATAGGTAGGCACTCCTCCCACTCCTTGATGTTCTTATTCATGAGTACTCGAAGTAGAGCGGAGAGTGTGTGGTTGATAACTTCCGTTTGGCCGTCGGTTTGTGGATAATACGTCGTGGAGAAAAGTAGCTTGATTCCGAGCTTGGCGCATAGTGCCTTCCAAAAGTAGCTAAGGAAGTTGATGTCACGGTCCGAGATGATCGTTTTTGGCACTCCATGTAGACGCAATATTTCCCTACAAAAGAGATTGGCAACATGTGAAGCATCATCTATCTTGTTGCAAGGAATGAAATGTGCCATCTTGGAGAAAGGTCCACAACGACAAATACCGAATCCTTTCCATTTCAAGTCCTAGGCAAACCAAGTACAAAATCCATGCTAATGTCTTCCCATGGTTGATATGGAATTGGTAGAGGCATGTAAAGGCCATGGGATTGAGATTTATACTTAGCTTTGCGACATGTAGAGCATCGGTTGGTGAAGCGGTTGACGTCACGAAACATCTTGGGCCACTAGTAGTGCTTGGAGAGCGTAGCGAAAGTCTTGCCGCGTCCAAAATGTCCCATTAAGCCTCCTCCGTGAGATTCCTTCAAAAGCAACAAACGAAGAGAAGACTCAGGGATGCAAAGTTTGTTAGCTCTCATAAGATAGCCATTTTTGATGTAATAGAGTTCCCAAGATGTATGCGACAAACACTTGGCATAAGGAGTGGCAAAAGTTGCATCATGCTCATACAAGTCTTTGATATGCTCGAAGCCAATGACATCTAACTCAAGTTGTGTAACAAGAATGCATATGCGGGAAAGAGCATCCGCTACGATGTTTTCTTTACCCTTGATGTACTTGATGACATAAGGAAAAGACCCAATAAATTCACTCCATTTAGCATGACGCTTGTTCAACTTGGTTTGGCCTTTAAGATACTTGAGCATTTCATGATCGGTATGAATGATAAACTCATGAGGGCGAAGATAGTGTTCCCATTCATGCAAAACACAGACTAAAGCATATAGCTCTTTGTCATATATGGGGTAATTGAGTTGCGCGCCAGAGAGTTTCTCACTAAACTAAGCTATGGGGCGCTTCTCTTGCGTTAACACACCTCCTATGCCATTACCACTAGCATCGCAATGAATCTCAAAGGGTTTGTCAAAGTTTGGTAAAGCAAGCACGGGAGCATGAGTAATCAAATCCTTAAGCTCACTGAAAGCGGTATCTTGGGATGGTCCCCAAACAAAAGGCGCATTCTTCTTGCTCAAAGCATGCAAAGGCGAAGCAATGGTGCTAAAATCTTACACAAAGAGATGATAGAAACCCGCAAGGCCAAGAAAGCTATGCACTTGTTGCAAGTTGGTTGGTTGTGGCCATGTCTTAATAGCATTGATCTTGGACTCATCTACATGAACACTCTTAGAAGATACAACAAAACCCAAGAAAACAAGCTTATCAATGCCAGAAAGGCATTTTTCCATATTAGCATAGAGATGCTCTTTTCGAAGAGTTTGTAAAATGGTTCGGACATGGGTGACATGCTCTTTGAGAGACTTGCTAAAAACAAGGATATCATCGAAGTAGACCACAAAAAACACACCAATGTAAGGGCGAAAGACATGATTCATAAGACGCATAAAAGTACCCGGTGCTTCCGATAGACCCATAGGCATGACTAACCACTCATACAACCCAAACTTGGTTTTGAAAGCGGTTTTACATTCATCACCCTCTTGTATGCAGATTTGATAGTAACCACTCTTAAGATCAATTTTTTAAAAGATAGTGGCACCGTTAAGTTCATCAAGCATATCATCAAGGCGTGGAATGGGATACCTATAATGAACGGTGATAGCATTGATACGTCTACAATCGGAGCACATGCGAAAGCTACCGTCTCGTTTTGGCACAAGAATGACCGGGACGGCACAAGGGTTCAAACTTTCATGCACATGTCCATGGTCTATGAGGTGCTTTACTTGCCTTTGTATTTCTTTGGTTTCTTCGGGGTTGACACGGTAGGGATCTTTGTTCGGAAGCGGTGCTCCGGGGATGAGGTCGATGCGGTGCTCAATGCCTCGTAGTGGAGGTAGTCCCGGAGGTAGCTCGTCGGGGAAACAATCATGAAATTCCTGCAAAAGAGAATACAACACTAGAGGAAGAGTGTGAGAGGTGTTAGCTTGTGGTGCATTGTCCATGCACAAAAGAACGTAGTGTAGTACACTAGATGGGTTCTCACACACTCCTCTTATCTCACTTTTGGTGGCAAATAAGACTAAGTTCTTCTTTTCGCTCATCGTGGAGGCGCTCGATTTGGGCTTGTGGCGCTCACCCTCTTTTTGGTGGCTTGCTCTCTCACTATGATCTCCATGATGGGTGGCTTGCTTTTCGGCGACAACTTGGCTTGGAGACATGGGACGAAGTACGTACTCCTTTCCCTTCATCTTGAAGATGTAGTGGTCCATTCGGCCATTGTGGATGACTCCTCTATCAAATTGACATGGGCGTCCAAGGAGAAGGTGGCAAACAGTCATTGGAACAATGTTGCACTCAAAGGTGTCTTGATAGAGGCAAGGGTGTCCCGATGTTTCGATGAGATGGTGGCTATCGTTTTCTGTGGGAGTCGACCTTGATGATCCGACTACGAACGTGCGAGACGTCGCGCCTTAGCAATCGCTAAACCAACTTCCGAGGGGTTATTGACCAAGCCGGAGCACGATCAACCTGACCACGAGGGTGTGTTTCCTGCGAGCAAATGAAGAACAAGCAAGAAACTGAGATTGCAATCTGGATATTGCGAATATAAGATGAAAGCTTATTGATCTAGGTGGGGTTCTGTGATGCCTTTGTCTAGTCGTTGAACACAAACGAAGTACGTGAAGTTGCAGCTATGGCGAACTTTAATCTAAACAAAACCCCCAAAGTCTAAACGACGCCCTAAGGGCTGTATATATGGAGGAAGAGGGGGGAATTTCGTGGCCCTTGGAGGAGGGGTCCGAAACCAACCCTAACTCTTGTTTCCCCACACATACGGGGTCTAAAAACAGCCTATACTTAAGTATTTCGAAAATACATGGACCTGGCCCAATAATAAGGTGACGCGACACCTAGAATAGCCTCTGGACGAAATTTATGAAGTGGCATCTTGTATATTTCGTCCAAGGCTTCATGCACTCCTTATGGTGGCTTCAAAGTCCTGAAATCATCACTTGTAACTCCATTCTTGATCCCTTGTGCATGCCATCATCTCCATGCTTGGTTTTGCTCCAGTGTTCATCCCTCTTATCCATGCCAGGCCCTTCATTTGTAAGCAAAACAAATGTATCCAATTTAGGCAACATTATATTCTCATGAACATTAGAATCATTACCAAGAAAGGAAAGCACCTGATAATTTAATTAGCATGCGCGAGCTCTAGTAATTGGTCCAGTATGTATAGCAGCAGGGGATGTGGGTGTAACAATGGTATTGATGTCATCATCATCCTCCCCTTCTTGAAATGAAGTCGTCCTCGATGGAAGCTCATCTTCCTCACCCAAATAAGGCTTCAAATCTGCAATGTTAAAAGTGGGACTAACCCCCAAATCTGCAGGCAGCTCAAGTTTATATGCATTAACATTTATTTTCTCTAACACCTTAAAAGGACCATCAGCACGTGGCATTAGCTTTGATTTGCGCCAATTAGGAAATCTATCCTTACACAAATGTAACCAAACAAGATCTCTAGGTGCAAACACAACATGTTTTCTACCCTTATCTCCAGCAAGTTTATATTTAGCATTCATACGCTCAATGTTTTCCTTAGTTAACTCATGCATTTTTAAAATCAATTCAGCACGTTATTTAGCATCAAAATTGACCTTCTCCGAAGATGGAAGAGGTAACAAATTAATAGGTGCACGAGGTAGGAAACCATACACAATTTCAAAAGGGCACATCTTAGTAGTATAATGCAATGAACGATTATAAGGAAATTCAGTATGAGGCAAGCATTCTTCCCACATTTTCTTATTATTCTTCAAAACAGCCCTAAGCATAGTAGACAATGTTCTATTGACTACTTCAGTTTGTCCATCAGTTTGGGGGTGACAAGTAGTACTAAAAAGCAGTTTAGTCCCCAACTTAGCCCATAAACATCTCCAAAAGTGGCTAAGAAATTTAGTATCATGATCTGAAACAATATTATTGGGCACACCATGCAAGCGAACAATTTCACGAAAGAACAAATGAGCAACATTAACAACATCATCGCTTTGATAACATGGTATAAAGTGTGCCATTTTCGAGAACCTATCCATGACAACAAATATGTTATCCCTCCCCTTCTTTGTTCGAGGTAAACCTAAAACAAAGTCCATAGATATATCCTCCCAAGGAACACTAGGTACAGGCAAAGGCGTATATAAACCATGAGGATTGAGTCGTGACTTAGCTTTTTTGACATGTAGTGCAGCGAGCAACAAAACGATCAACATCACGTCTCATCTTTGGCCAAAAGAAATGTGTAGCAAGTATATCCTTCGTCTTCTTGACGCCAAAGTGTCCCATTAATCCTCCTCCATGCGCCTCCTGCAACAACAAGAGACGAACGGAGCTAGCTGGAATGCATAGCTTGTTAGCATGAAACACAAATCCATCATTAAGAACGAACTTGTGCCAAGTTCTCCCTTCCTTGCAATTCTGCAATACATCTTTAAAATCAGCATCATGCACATATTGATCTTTGATGGTCTCCAAACCAAATATTTTGAAGTCAAGTTGTGAAAGCATAGTATAATGATGAGAAAATGAATCAGCAATAACATTTTCTTTACCCTTCTTGTGTTTAATGACATAAGGGAAAGTCTCAATGAATTCAGCCCATTTAGCATGTCTACGGTTCAGTTTTGCTTGACTTTTAATGTGTTTCAAAGATTCATGATCAGAATGTATAAAACATTCCTTCGGCCATAAATAATGTTGCCATGTTTCTAAGGTCCGAACAAGAGCATACAATTCTTTATCATAAGTAGAATAGTTCAGACTATGCCCACTCAATTTTTCAGAAAAGAATGTAACAGGTTTGCCATCTTGTAATAACACACCTCCTAATCCAATTCCACTAGCATCACATTCAAGCTCAAAAGTCTTATTAAAATCAGGAAGTTGGACTAAAGGAGCATGTGTCAACTTATCCTTCAATACCATGAAGGCTTCTTCCTGTGCGGTACCCCAAACAAAAGGCACATCCTTCTTTGTAAGCTCGTTGAGAGGTGCAGCAATGGTGCTGAAATCTCTCACAAAACGCCTATAGAAACTAGCGAGGCCAAGAAAACTCCTCACTTGTGTGACCGTTTTGGGCTGCGGCCAACTCTCAATAGCTTCAATCTTGGCTTTATCAACTTCAATTCCCTGTGGAGTAACAACATAGCCAAGAAAAGATACTCGGTCGGTGCAAAAGGTGCACTTTCCAAGGTTACCAAACAAACATACATCACGTAGAGCAAGAAAAACAGCACGTAATTGTTCCAAATGTTCCTCCAAAGATTTGCTATAAATCAATATGTCATCAGCATAAACTACCACAAATCGTCCAATGAAAGCACGTAAAACTTCGTTCATTAATCTCATGAAAGTACTAGGTGCATTAGTTAACCCAAAAGGCACGACTAACCACTCATATAATCCAAACTTAGTTTTAAATGTTGTTTTCCACTCATCTCCCAATTTCATACGAATTTGATGGTATCCACTACGCAAATCAACTTTGGAGAATATTGTAGAGCCACTCAATTCATCAAGCATATCATCTAGCCTAGGAATAGGATGGCGATAACAAATAGTAATATTATTAATGCCTCTACAATCAACGCACATACGCGACGTACCATCCTTTTTCGGCATTAAAATGATAGGAACAGCACAAGGACTATGGGATTCGCGTATATAACCTTTGTCGAGCAGTTCTTGTTTTGACGCATAATCTCCTTCATGTCCTCTGGATTGGTACGATATGGTGCATGGTTGGGTAATGATGCACCGGGAATTAAGTCAATTTGATGCTCAATCCCTCGAATAGGTGGTAAACCCAGTGGCACATCTTGTGGAAAGACGTCAGCGAACTCCTGTGAAATGTTAGTGACAGCAGGAGGCAAAGAGGATGGCACGTCCTCAAATGAAAATAATGCCCCTTTGCACACACAAGCATAGCAAACAGATTTGCTAAAATCTAGATCATCAATATCAGAATTGGTGGCAAGTAAACATGCACTTTTCAATTTAATTTCAGAAGCAACACTAGATGGTTTATTATTAGGCTACATTTGTTGCTCAAATTATTTTGCCACAATCTTATTTTCACTCTTACTTTTCTCCTGTTTTGCTTTATTAGCTCTATTAATATCATCTTTCAAAATGGAATCAGGAGTCATAGGAAGCAAAGTAATATTTTTATCCTTATGAACAAGAGTATACTGATTGTTTCTACCATGGTGTAGAGATTTTTTTATCAAATTTCCATGGTCTACCAAGTAATAAGGAACATGCTTGCATAGGTACCACATCACAATCAACATAATCAGCATATGTAGAGATACTAAAATGCACACGAATAGTACGTGTTACCTTAACCTTGCCGTTGTTGTTGAACCATTGGATGTAGTAAGGATGTGGATGTGGTCTTGTGGTGAGAGATAGCTTCTCCACCATCTCCATGCTAGCCAAGTTATTGCAGCTCCCTCCATATATGATGATGTGAACAGAACGTTCCTTCACAACTCCCTTTGTATGGAACAAATTATGCCTCTGATTTTGCTCAGCTTGTGTAAGCTGCACACTCAAAACACGTTGAGCAACTAAACATTCATACCTGTCAGCATCTTCAAGAGCCATGTATTGCGTCTCATGATCAGAATCATCTCCACCATGTTCTTCATGTGTAATAAGAGCCAAACTGTCCTCATCATAGTCACTAGCGGACTCATACCCACCATCCTCAGTAAAAATCATCACACGCTGAGATTTGCATTCTCTCGCAAAATGTCCTCTTCCCTTACAACAACGACAAATAATATCACTTGTGTGCCCTGTTGATGCGATGGAAGAAGAAGAGCTCTGTGCAGGCCCAGCGGGTGTGCTCTTGGCAGATAGTGGTGGTTGTGCTTGCTTTCCTGTATCACGGCTGGAGGTGGCACCTGATGGAGGTGCTAGTGCAGTGGAAGTAGAGGATGCACGTGGTGTCCATGATGAAGATCGACCTGCAGAAAAGTTAGTTCGCGCCTATGCATGTCGATCCTCCACTTCACGTTTAGCTTTACAAGCAAGATGGAATAAACAAGTGATATTAGTATAATCCTTATACTCTAGAATGGTCTGAATTTCTCTATTTAATCCACCCATAAAACGTGCAAGCGTAGCTTCATTCTCCTCAACAATACCACATCTAATCATGCCAGTTTGTAATTCCTGATAATATTCTTCCACAGAATTTTTTCCTTGTCTTAAACGCTGCAATTTTTGAAGTAATTCACGTTGATAATATGGTGGAACCCAACGAGTACGCATAGCAGTTTTCAAAGCAGCCCAAGTAGCTGGAATAGGATATAATCTACAATGTTCAGACCACCAAACACATGCAAAACTAGTGAAAGCACAAACAGCAGTAGGTACACGTCTCTCCTCCGGATATTGTAAACATGTAAAACATTGTTCAGTTTCTAACTCCCAAATAAGATATATATCAGGAACATATCTACCCTCAAATGGTGGAATATTCAATTTCAGTTTAGGGAGATGGTCATGATCTCGTTACCATTAGTTCAGTTTAGGGAGCCCTACCGTTACCATTATTTGCATGTGGATGACCTGGTGGTTGTGGTGCTGGTGGTTGCACGTAGTTCTGATTTGGATCAAACTCATCCTCGTAATGTCCCGCAAAATCATCCTCCTCCGCATCAGCAGCAGGAGCCACGAAAGTATCAACAGCAGCACCAACAGTTTGGCCAGGCGCAAGAGGGAGACGGCTCGCTCGGCGGAGGGTTGTTTCGCGACATGGAGGTAGTCGTTGTTGTTGTTGTTGTAGAGGTGCGTTAGGTGCAGCCGGTGGTGGTGCTGGAGGACGCACTAGCAATTCATTAAAAAAATTATCGAGCTTTGATTCGAACGTATTCTCCATGCCATCTATCTTCTCCATGGCCTCTTCAAATCTGTTTAGCACATCTTGCACCTGTCCACTCATCATTTGCTGAAACTTATCATGCAACTCCTTATTCATCATGTTCTCCCAGTCAGTCTCTTCGGCTTGTGATCCTTCCATGGTTAGCAGCAATAGAAACACACAAGAATATGATCCTAAAGACTACTAACAAGAGGTGGTGGCGGGTGTCACAAATCTGTCAAGCAAATCTCAAATTCTTACCAGTTCTTACCCAGCAGCAGGCGGTGATCGGCAACCGTCGTAGTCAAAACTCTCAAAGCTTGGATAGAGTGATTACCAGGGAGAGTCAAACGCACGACGTAGATGTATGTGGAGCTTGTAAGGCTTATAATGTGGTAGCAAAAAGGGTCAGCAACAATCAATTCAGAGATGCAAAGTTGAATAAACGCTCAACGACGGTACTGTGCTGGTCCTAGGCTAGACCGTGCTAGAGACGCAAGCCTAGAACACTAACAAAATCACGACGCTGCACGTAAACAAGGGAGGAGCACGCTCTGAAATTGTTATTTTTTCACTTTTTTTGCACTTTCTTTTTCCTCTTTTTTTTGCTCCGCAACAAATTTTTTCGAAAAAGTCTACAAATAGTCTCAAAACTGCCTAGCCATAATTTTCTAGACTTAGTTATTTTTGAGTTTGTAACTATTTTACTACTGTGGGTAGCACGAAAGTTGGGGAGTCCGACTTGGTCACGACTCGAAGTATCGCGTGATCTGGAAACCAAAAACAAAGCAACAAATACTGGACTCGGACTAGGACTGGTGGCGGAGATGAATCTGGTAGAACTCGAACTGGTGGCGGTGGTGAATCTGGTGGAACTCGTATTGGTGGTTGTATATGGCGATGGTATATATGGACTTGGATTGGTGGTGGTATATGGCGATGGTATATGTGGACTCGGATTGGTGGTTGTATATGGCGATGGTATATGTGGACTCGGAATGAGGCTATGAAGGCTATCAATGTAATGGCAAGAGTGATATGTCCAATACCAAGATGAGGTTACTGTTCTTGCTTACGGTTGAAGGTTTCAAAAGGATGAGATTGTAGTCATTGTTGTAGTGCACGGTCTTTAGTACGTTAGTGAAGATGCCGCTGCACCGTGGGCGGAGTTGTCGAAGTAGCGGAAATCGTCGAAGATGTGCGAACTTTCTGTCTAAGTCGGAAGGTCCAGCAAGACGGAAGGTCTGGGGTTCGGAGGTTCCGGTGCGGCCGGAAGGTCCGGGCGTGGACAGAAGGTCCGGGCATGTCCGGAAGGTCCGGTGGTCGCGAAATTGGCAAGAACAGAGAAGTGGGGATCGTGGACTTGGGCGGAAAAACTTGAGGAAAAACCCAAATCCGCAGGGGAAAAGCAAGGAAATTGGTGGAAAAGAAGGGTGGGGACGCTAGATCTACGAGCCACACACAAAATTCACGGATCAAATCCAACAAAACTTCAACACACCAACAAATCTAAAAAAATTGGGGCTATTTTTGGTGGGGATTTTCGGATTAGGACGAAAAACAACAAAATTAGGCTAGAAACACAACGGGAGGCTCCGAAATCGTGATCAATGTGGCTCATGATACCAAGATGATGTAGGGTACAACCCTAATCGCCCGATCTTTCATGAAAGGAGCGGAATCCCGCGATAAACACGAAGAACACAAAGGGGAAAACGAGGGGAAACACAAGGGAAATAGGAGAGGAACACTCAAACCAACAAGATATTCACACACATGCTAGATCCCCGAATACATAGAGTAAGATACATGATCCACGATCAACTAAGGATGATACACGGTAACCGGTCTTCTCCGTGAGGAGGTCTTGATGTTCTTCCCTAAAGAGGGGTCTTGAATCCGCTTGGGGAATCTTCTCCGAGGAGGTGCGATCTCCGAGGAGAAGGTAACCAAGTGGATGAGCAAAGCTCTCACCAATCATGAGCTATCTCTTTGCTAACCCTAAAACGTAGGTAGGAGAAGAGTATTTATAGTCTAGGTGACGAAAGGGTACACGGGCCTCGGCCCAAGTCGCTGCGCGTAGGTAGGGCCGGAAGTTCCGCGCGAGGCCGGAAGTTCCGGGCGCCGGAGGTTCCGGGGAGGGTCCGGCCTAACCAGAGAGTTGGTGCAGGTGGAGATGTGTTGGCATCCGGGGGCCGGAAGGTCCGGGCTGGCCGAAGGTTCCGGCCACCGGAAGGTCCGGGACGGGGTCCGGGCTAACCCGAGAGTTGGCATGCCTGGGCTGGTTGAAGTCATCGGCGGCCGGAAGCTCCAGGTCGGCCGGAAGGTCCGAAAGCCGGAAGTTCCGGGCTCTGGCCGGAGGTTCCGGGCGATCCAGAGTGTTGACGCCTGTCTCTTCTTCTACAGCCCTCGGCTCCGTGTCTTGAGCGTTGTACCTGATCACACATAGCATCTCGGACTTATGCAGTAGCCATGTCTCACTTGAAGAGGGGGAAAACTCAAGTAGGAGTGATGTCACCTCGGATTGAATAGCACGTGCCTTAGCCCTTGTCATGGGCCCACTTGGAGCTTGGATAGTTGAGGTGGCATCCATGGGGATGGTCATGGGATGCTCCGCATCATCTCCCCTCCCTTGGGGAAGTTCCGTCCTCGGATAGAATTCTTCATCACCATGGAAGGGAGAGAGATCTCTGATGTTGAAGATGTCGCTCACGTTGTATTTGTCGCGCGGGAGGTCGATCTTGTAAGCGTTGTCGTTGTAGCGTGCGAGCACCTTGAAGGGTCCATCTGCTCGTGGGCGAAGCTTAGACTTGCGTTCTTGTGGAAAGCGGTCCTTGCGAAGGTGTAGCCACACGAGATCACCAATGTTGAAGACCATAGGTTGCTTGTTGATGTTGAGCTTGGTCGCAAGGCGTTGTACTTGGCGCTCGATGGTGTTACTTGTATCTTCATGCACCTTCTTGAGATGTGTCGCTCGTGCACTTGCGTCCAAATTGATGCGCTCTTGGAGTGGTAGAGGAATAATGTCCAGTGGTGACAATGGGTTAAATCCATAGACGACCTCGAATGGGGACTTGCCGGTTGTTGAGTGTCTTGCCCGATTGTAGGCGAACTCGGCGATAGATAGACACTCCTCCCACTCCTTGATGTTCTTCTTGATGAGTACTCGAAGTAGAGCGGAGAGTGTTCGGTTGGTCACCTCTTTTTGGCCGTCGGTTTGAGATGGTAAGCCGTGGAAAAGAGTAGCTTTATTCCGAGCTTGGCGCATAGGGTCTTCCAAAAGTAGCTAAGGAACTCGACATCGAAGTCCGAGACGACAGTCTTTGGCACACCATGTAGACGCAATATTTCCCTACAAAAGAGATTAGCAACATGTGAAGCATCGTCTATCTTATTGCAAGGAATGAAATGTGCCATTTTAGAGAAATGGTCCACAACGACAAATATGGAATCTTTCCCATTTCGAGTCCTAGGGAAACCAAGTACAAAGTCCATGCTAATGTCTTCCCATGGTTGGTATGGAATTGGTAGAGGCATATAGAGGCCATGAGATTGAGCTTTGGACTTAGCTTTGCGACATGTAAAGCATCGGTTGGTGAAGTGATTGACGTCCCGAAACATCTTGGGCCAAAAGTAGTTCTTCGAGAGCGTGGCAAACATCTTGTCGCATCCGAAATGTCCCATTAAGCCTCCTCCATGAGACTCCTGCAAAAGCAACAAACGAAGAGAAGACTCGGGGATGCAAAGTTCGTTAGCTCGCATAAGATATCCATTGTTGATGTAATAGCATTCGTAATAGGTGTGCGACAAACACTTGGCATAAGGAGTAGCAAAAGTTGCATCATGCTCATACAAGTCTTTGATATGCTCGAAACCAATGACATCTAACTCAAGTTGTGTAACAAGCATGCATATGCGGGAAAGAGCATCCGCTACGATGTTTTCTTTACCCTTGATGTACTTGATGACATAAGGAAAAGACTCAATAAATTCACGCCACTTAGCATGACGCTTGTTCAACTTGGTTTGGCCCTTAAGGTACTTGAGAGTCTCATGATCGGTATGAATGATGAACTCATGGGGACGAAGGTAATGTTCCCACTCATGCAAAACATCGACTAAAGCATATAGCTCTTTGTCATATATGGGGTAATTAAGTTGCGCTCTGGAAAGTTTCTCACTAAAGTAAGCTATGGGGCGCTTCTCTTCCGTTAACACACCGCCTATGCCATTACCACTAGCATCGCAATGAATCTCAAAAGGCTTGTCGAAGTTGGGTAAAGCAAGCACGGGAGCATGAGTAAGCAAATTCTTATGCTCATTGAATGCGGTATCTTGGGATGGTCCCCAAATAAAAGGCGCATTCTTCTTGCTCAAAGCATGTAAAGGCGAGGCAATGGTGCTAAAATCCTTCACAAAGCAACAATAGAAACCCGCAAGGCCAAGAAAACTAGGCACTTGGTGCAAGTTGGTTGGTTGTGGCCAAGTCTTGATAGCATTGATCTTGGACTCATCAACATGAACACCCTTAGAACAAAAAGCAAAACCCAAGAAATTGAGCTTATCAACACCAAAAAGGCATTTCTCCATATTAGCATGGAGGCGCTCTTTTCTAAGAGTTTGCAAAATGGTGCGGACATGGGTGACATGCTCTTTGATAGATTTGCTAAACAGAAGAATGTCATCGAAGTAAACCACAACAAATATACCAATGTAAGGGCGAAAGGCATGATTCATAAGGCGCATAAAAGTGCCTGGTGTTTCTGAGAGACCCATGGGCATGACTAACCACTCATACAAACCAAACTTGGTTTTGAAGGCGGTTTTCCATTCATCACCTTCTTGTATGCAGATTTGATAGTAACCACTCTTAAGATCAATTTTGGAAAATATAGTGGCACTACTAAGTTCATCTAGCATATCATCTAGGTGTGGAATGGGATACCTATAGCGAACGGTGATAGCATTGATAGGTCTACAATCAGAGCACATGCGAAAGCTACCGTCACATTTTGGCACAAGAATGACCGGTACGGCACAAGGGCTCAAAGTTTCACGCACATGTCCATGGTCTATGAGATGCTTTACTTGACTTTGTATTTCTTTGGTTTCTTCGGGGCTGACGCGGTAGGGAGCTTTGTTCGGAAGCGGAGCTCCGGGGATGAGGTCGATGCGGTGCTCAATGCCTCGTAGTGGAGGTAGTCCCGGAGGTAGCTCATCGGGGAAAACGTCGTGAAATTCCTGCAAAAGAGAAGACAACACTAGAGGAATATTGTGAGAAGTGTTAGTTGGTGGTGCATTGTCCTCGCACACAAGGACGTAGTGTAGGACACTAGATGGGTTCTCACACACTCCTCGTATCTCACTTTTGGTGGCAAATAGGACTAAGTTCTTCTTTTCGCTCATCGTGGAGGTCTTCGATTTGGGCTAGTGGCGCTCACTCTCTTTTTGGTAGCTCGCTCTCTCACTATTCTCTCCATGATAGGTGGCTTGCTTGTCGTCAATCACTTGACTTGGGGACATGGAACAAAGTACAAACTCCTTGCCCTTCATCTTGAAGATGTAGTGGTTCGTTCGGCCTTTGTAGACGACTCCTCTATCGAATTGCCATGGCTGTCCAAGGAGAAGATGACAAACGGACATTGGAACGACGTCGCACTCCAAGGTGTCTTCGTAGGCGCCGATTTTGAAGGAGACTTGTACTCGGTGCTCGACTTGGATGGTGCCGGAGTCACTAAGCCATTGCACTTTCTATGGATGTGGATGCTTCGTCTTGGGCAATTGGAGCTTGGAGGAAAGCTCTTCGCTTGCGAGATTATGACAACTTCCTCAATCGATGATGACCTTGATGGATCGTCCCTTGATGCTGGCCTTGGTGTGGAATATGTTGCATCTTTGGACTTCTTCTTGGTGATGTTGGAAGGTCAAGACTTTGGAGACAACGAGTGCGGGACTTGAGTCTTCATCGCAAAAGACTTGTTCTTCTTCATTGTTCACTTGGCGGTGCATGGCGACTTGCTCAAGGGCTTCCATTTCGCCTTCACTCATGGAGTCATAGGTTCCATCGTTGTTGAAGACCATGGTTCGCTTGTTGGTGCACTCATAGGACTTGTGGCCTCGGCCTCCGCAAGTGAAGCACTTGAAGGAACTCGTCTTGTTGGTCCCATCGGTTGGGGTTGATGATGATGAAGCTCTCGGCCTGACATTGCTCGTAGTAGGATGGCTTGTAGTTGACGAAGCTTTCATGGAAATCGACTTGTCAATGTTGGTAGAAGAAGGCTTTGTAGTGGGTGTTGGAGTCGTTGAAGCTTGGTTTTTGGAGAAGCCATAGGACTTGGATGAGAACTTGGCATACTTGAAGTCATCTTGCACTTGGCGTTTCGCTTTGGTAGCTTGGTGCACTAGCTCGATGAGATTGGAGTATGGTTGGAAGTCGGCGATCTTCTTGATGGGATGATTGAGTCCATTCAAGAAGCGTGCCATTGTTTGCTCTTCATCTTCCGTGACATTGGCTCTTATCATTGCAATCTCCATCTCCTTGTAGTATTCTTCAACGCTCTTGGTTCCTTGTTTGAGTTGTTGGAGTTTCTTGAAGAGGTCGCGGTTGTAGAAGGTAGGTACAAAGCGTGCTCTCATGACATCCTTCATTTGCGCCCAAGTAGTGATGGGTGGTTCACCTCTTGCCTCTCGGCGCTCTATGATTTGTTCCCACCAAATGAGCACATAGTCTTGGAACTCAAGGGATGCCATTGCGATCTTCTCTTCTTCATAATTGTGCAAATGGAAGATCTTGTCAACTTTCAATGCCTGATGAGGACATCCCTACACCTTTACCATCATTTTCTAATAAAGATGATATTGCACAAGACAAGTCCAATGAAATCAGAATTGGACCAATTAGAAGAGCACGTGCAAAACTACTTATACAATAGGTGAATTCACTCTTAGTTGAATCTGACATTTGTGTTAATCAGAATTTTATACTGCCTAAGTCTTTGCATATTTGTATGATCAGATTTGAAGGGAAGGCAAGCTTGGCACATGGAGATGAAGAATTGCAGCAAGAAGAACTTCTACTGATGTCTAATATCAGCAAGTGCGCAAGGGAGGAGAGGGAGGCAGGTGCACAACATAAACAGAAGGAAAATCAGAACCGGACTCGGATTGACAGCCAGGAGGCCCGCAATTGATATACATGCAGAATCCACGTCCGTGCTCCAAATAAGGCATTTAAATACAATTTGGAAAGCTTGACTCGTGTGCTTTCCAAATTGTATACTCGCAGCCCGTGATTCGCGGTGACCGAGTCGCAGTCACCAAAACAATACGGCGGTTGTTTCTGCCAGTTTTTGCAGATAGATTCGTTTAAGTTAGGAAAGTTAGAGATAAGTTGGATTTCGACCCCAACACTATGTTGGACGTCCACGGGTCTTTATATACCCTTGTAAGTCATGGCTTTTAGGGTCAGACCACGTTTTGATTAAACTCATATCAGACTGAATTGCTTTAAGCATTCCTCTGTACTCATATTCCTCTTTGCATCGATCAGGAATATTTACCTACACCAAATTTGTTTCGATAGGGTGTATTTGCTACTGAAAGTCAAGTGCTATCTGTCATTCCACTGGGAATTGGGAGATTGCAGAACCGCTTCGTGGTCGATGGCTACGTGCGCAAGTGTGTGGTGTTGCGAATATCCATAGGGTTGAAGATCTGTTGCATTGGCAACGGGGGAACAGCCGGAGAGTTCGAGAGCATCTCACAAGTTATCCTGCAAGTTCAACATCGACATCCTATACTCACTGAGAAGATCGGGCCACCCCTTATCATCTTGGTATCAGATTTCCAGCGTTATCTCGGTGAGCATCCACAAATCCCTTAGATTAATTTTTGTTTTCGTCCTACACAAAAAAAGCCATACAAAAATATTAGCGTTTAGAGTTTTTGCCATAGCCTAGATAGCATCGGTTCCAAGTTTTAGTTGCTGATCGTAGTCTTTTATTTGCGTAACTTACTTTCTGATCTGAGTCGTTGTAGATTGTCTAGGTTCTCCTTTTCTCACGTCGGAGTCGTTTGGTTGTTGTCAAGTCTATTGATCCGAGTCAGATTTTGTTTGGTTTGATTAACTATCCAAATCAGATTGTGTTTCATTTGATAACCATAGTTAGCCTTTATTCTTTTGCATAGTACTTTCCTATTGAGACTAGCATATCCTTTGCTCTACGGGCTGCTCATATAGGAATTTGGAGAGTGCATCTTTTGTTTTGGCAAAATCAGATTGGTTACTAATTGCTCAGGTTACTGATACAAAAAAAGAAAAAGAAGAAAAAGAAAAGGAAAACAAAAAAAGAAAGAAAAAGAAAACGAAAAAAAGAGGAGGAAAAGAAAGCTATACTTGGAAGTTACATATATTTTTGGTGAGTTTGTCAGTTTTTCTGCCACGTTCATTGCACTAGTAAATTGAGCAATCTCGTGCCCGTATAAATTGAGCAATTTGCTAGTGTCTCTCCTATGCATTTGCAACACGAGCATTACTCTGACATTCCAGAATTTTGAGCTTAGTTTCAGAGTTGCATTTGCCCCACTTATCTCCACCGTGTGTGTTTCCGTGGATATCTATCATACGATCAGCACTAGGATTTGTGAATTGGTGTTGATAGGTATTCCAACCAAGCTCCACCATATACCCTATTTGTTGTGTGATAGTTTTCACCCTCGGTATTCGCTACATCACATTCGTGCACGTTTTGCCCATACAAGTTGGTAAGCTTTTCTAATTCACTTTGGAACGGTAAGATACCTTGTTTCTTTCGGTTTTGAGTGAGTTGAGAGTTTTCCACATACACTATATTTTCTGTGAGTACTAATCACCTAATCATGTCCAACGAGTCTTTTGATATACAGCAGAAAAAGGACCCTAAATCTGTGGTGCATTGGAATGAATATGAAGCTCTTCGTGATCATCTTCAGCGACAAATTCAGTGTGCAACCGATGCTATAAATGAGAATGTGCAGAACATGGAGTTGGACCTCAAGGATGCCACAGAAACCATCACAGCTACACAACGTCAAGTTACTGAAATTTAGGGGACTCTAGTTAACTTGCAGCAAGCTATGGCTGCGTTGCAACAGTCCGTTGATCGCCAACATAATCAGCGGCGTGATGATGATGATGGTGAAGCTAGTGTTCATGGTGGTAATGAGGGTGTTGCAGCTGCTAATGCTGCCAATGTACAAGGGGCTGCAGCACGTCGTGCACAATTACAGCAAGTTAATCGGGACCAGCAAGCTCCACATGAGCCGCTTGTTGCTGGTCAAGATGGTGGTCGTGGTAATGGAGGCCGTGGTGGTGGCCGTGTTGCTGCAATGCCCGTAGGCCGTGGATTTGCTCCTCTTGGTGCGCGCCGTCGATTTGATAATGATGCTTTTGCACAACCAGCCAACCATGATGATGATGGTCTGGGAAAACCAAACTTCACCGTCCCCAAGTTTGTTGGTTCTACTGATGTTGAAGAGTACCTCAATTGGGAGCTGAAGGTGGAAAAATTATGACGCATGCATGAGTACACCGAGGACATAAAAATAAAACTTGCATCTTCTGAATTTGATGACTATGCTTTGCTTTGGTGGGATAATATGGTACAGTCCAGAATTGAAGATGGTGAACGTCCCATTGTTACATGGAGAGCTATGAAGGAAGAGATGTGTACTCGCTTTGTTCCACGCAATTATATTCGCTCTCTCTATGACAAATTGCAGAATTTGAGGCAAGGTACTTCTTCCGTGGATGAATATTTTCAGGAGACGGAGCTTATTATGCAACGTGCTAGAGTGTGTGAAGAGCCTAAACAAACAATGCAGTGATTTCTCTCTGGTCTGAACTATAACATCAAGCGTATTGTTCGTCTTCACCAATATTATGACATGACAGATTTGTTACACCAAGCACATGAGGCTGAATTGCAAGTGGCTGAGGATGCTAAGTTTACATCTCGCACAACACCGAGTAGAGGACGTTTTACACCACGAACAACACCTAGTATGGAGCCTACTCCTAGTTCCACTCTGGTTTTCGTGGTAATACTTCTTCCAAATCAGATTCGGTGATTTCTAATGCGAAGAAACCGGCGCAACCTGCTGCTAGTGTTGCTGGTTCTACTAATTCTACAGCAAGAAACAGGGACATGAGTTGTCATACATGTGGTGGAAGGGGTCATTTTAAGAGAGATTGTCCCAATAAAAAGGTTATGTTGATTAATGAGGATACAACAGAATATGAAACCGGTGATGATGCTGACCCTGATTCTGAAATTTGGGAGGAAGATGAAGATGGTTCAATAGATGCTTATTCTACACACTATCCTACAATTGTTTGCTCGCCCAAAGTGCTAAGTGTTACGCCTAGTCCTGCAGAACAGCGGTGCAATTTGTTTCAAACAAAGGCCGTTGTTGGTCCTGGTAAGGCATGCAAGGTTATAATTGATGGTGGTAGTATTCACAATTTGGCTAGTAAGGAGTTATGCCAAAAGCTGAAATTGAAATATTTACCGCACCCCAATCCATATTTTATTCAGTGGTTAAGTGATAGTGGAGAGATGAATATCAGCCACATGGTGTGTGTGGAATTTTAGATCGGACCATATAAAGACACCATTCAGTGTGATGTGGTTCCTATGACCGTGTGTCACCTGTTGTTGGGACGCCCATGGCAGTATGCTAGAGATGTCTGCCACAATGGGAGAGCCAACACATATCATTTAAATTGGCGTCGCAAGGAGGTTACTTTGAGGCCTATGACACCGCAGCAAATTGTAAATGAATCTCGTCAAAAAATTGAAGTGAATCTTGAACGAGAGAGTGAGAGATTAGATAGGCGAGAGACTACACTTCCGGTGAGTGAGAGCCACAAGCCAAATATGAGTGGTCAAAATAAAAGTGAGGGAGTGAATTCCTTAGTTATGTTAGCCACCAAATCTGATTTGAAAGAGTTTCGTGAGGATCCCACTGCTGTACCACTTTGTGCTGTTGTGCAAGGGTCAAATTTTGGTTTCTAACGACATGACCCCTCTCTCTATTGGTGTTTCTAATGTATTGCAGGAATTTAGCGATGTGTTCCCGGAGGAGGTACCCGCTGGTTTACCACCATTGCGAGGTATAGAGCATCAAATTGATTTGATACCAGGAGCATCGCTGCCCAATAGAGCACCGTGCCGCACCAACCCTGAGGAAACAAAGGAAATTCAAAAACAAGTACACGAGCTTCTAGACAAAGGTTATATTCCCATGAGCTTAAGTCCTTGTGTTGTTCCTGTAATTTTGGTTCCTAATAAAGGTGGTACATGGCGCATGTGTGTAGATTGTAGAGCTATAAATAACATCACTATTCGATATCGTCATCCTATTCCACGTTTAGAAGATATGTTGGATGAATTGAGTGGTGCTGATGTTTTCTCTAAAATTGATTTGCGTAGTGGTTATCATCAAATTAGGATGAAAGAAGGGGATGAATGGAAGACATCCTTTAAAACAAAGTTTGGTTTATATGAGTGGTTAGTCATGCCTTTTGGGTTAACTAATGCACCTAGTACTTTCATGAGATTAATGAACCATGTTTTGAGGCATTTCATTAGTAAATTTGTGGTTGTATATTTTGATGATATACTTATTTACAGCTGCAATGAATCTGAACATAGTGATCATATTCGACAAGTTTTGCAAGTATTGTGTGATGCTCAGTTATAGGGTAATCTTGATAAGTGCACATTTTGCAAAGATAAGGTCATATTTCTCGGATATGTTGTTCTAAGCATGGAGTTGAGGTAGATGAGTCAAAAGTAGAAGCTATTAAAATTGGCCTACTCCTCTGAATGTTAGTCAAGTACGACGATTTCACGGTCTTGCTAGTTTCTATAGACGTTTTGTGAAAGATTTCAGTACTATTGCTACACCTTTGAATGAGCTCACAAAAAAGGGTGTTGATTTTGTGTGGGGCGCAGCCCAAGATAATGCTTTTGATGAGCTGAAACGTCGTTTGACTGCTGCACCTTTGCTTATACTTCCTGATTTCACTAAACAATTTGAGATTGAATGTTATGCTAGTGGAATTGGTATTGGAGGTGTGTTGATGCAAGAGGGTAAACCGATTGCATATTTTTCTGAAAAACTTAATGGTGCACAATTGAACTATCCTGCTTATGATAAAGAATTGTATGCTCTAGTTCGTGTCCTTGAGGTTTGGCAACATTATTTGTGGCCAAAAGAATTTATCATACATTCTAATCATGAGGCTCTGAAATATTTGAAAAGCCAATCCAATTTGAACAAACGTCATGCAAAATGGGTTGAATTTATTGAATCTTTCCCATACATCATTAAATACAAAAAGGGTAAAGATAATGTTGTTGCTGATACTCTTTCTAGGAAAAACATGTTGTTGACACAATTGGATGTTCAAGTTCCTGGTTTAGAGAGTTTGCGTGATTTATATGCCACTGATCCTGATTTTTCAGCACCATATAAATTGTGTTCAGATGTAAAAGCATGGGAAAAATATCACATACATGATGGCTATTAGTTTAGAGCTAACAAACTAAGTGTTCCAGAATCGTTTGTGTGTTTGCTATTTTTGCAGGAATCACATGACGGCAGTTTGATGGGTCATTTTGGACATGAGAAGACTTTGCTTATGCTCGCTGATCACTTTTATTGGCCTAAGATGAGGCGTGATGTGGACAGATTTGTGAAGCGTTGCATTACTTGTAATAAGGCAAAGTCTAAGCTGAAACCTCACGGTTTGTATACTCCTCTCCCTACTCCTACTACACCATGGGAAGACATAAGCATGGACTTTGTGTTAGGATTGCCTAGGACCAGGAGAGGACATGATTCAATTTTTGTGGTAGTTGATCGTTTTTCTAAGATGGCACATTTTATTGCCTGCCACAAAAACGACGATGCGTCGCACATTGCTACTCTGTTTTTCAAGGACATCGTGCGCTTACATGGAGTACCAAAGACGATTGTTTCTGATCGTGACGTGAAGTTTATGAGCTATTTCTAGAAGACACTTTGGGGAAAGCTGGGGACAAAGTTACTATTCAGCACTACTTGTCATCCCCAAACAGATGGGCAAACAAAGGTGGTCAATCGCACACTATCCACGTTGTTGCGATCCATGATAAAGAAGAACTTGCGTGAATGGGAGGAGTGTTTACCGCATGTGGAGTTTGCATATAACAGGGCGCTACATTACACGACTTAGTTATGTCCATTTGAGGTGGTCTATGGTTTTAAGCCAATTACACCACTTGATTTGTTGCCCCTTCCAATTCAAGAGAGAGTGAACATGGATGCATCCAAGAGGGCAGATTTCATGAGGACGTTACATGCGAAGACCAAAGAAGCCATTGAAAAGAAGGGCAAGTACACGGCTGATCGTGTTAATAAGAAGAGAAAGGAGGTGTTGTTTCAGCCGGGCGACATGGTGTGGGTACACTTGCGTAAAGATAGATTTCCTGAATGGCACAAGTCCAAGTTGAAACCAAGAGGTGATGGACTATATAAAGTGCTTGCCAAGATTAATAATAATGCATACAAAATTGATCTTCCGACTGAAGAGTTTGGCGTGACTAATATGTTCAACGTTGCTGATTTGATGCCATATACTGAAGAAGACCTTGGTGCGTTGCGGTCAACGCCTTTTCAAGGGGGGGAGGATGATGAGGACATCCCTATTCCTTTACCATCATTTTGAAATAAAGATGATATTGCACAAGAAAAGTCCAATGAAATCAGAATTGGACCAATTAGAAGAGCACGTGTAAAACTACTTGAACAATAGGTGAATTCACTCTTAGTTGAATCTGACATTTGTGTTAATCAGAATTTTATACTGCCTAAGTCTTTGCATATTTGTATGATCAGATTTGAAGGGAAGGCAAGCTTGGCACGTGGAGATGAAGAATTGCAGCAAGAAGAACTTCTACTGATATCTAATATCAGCAAGTGCACGAGGGAGGAGAGGGAGGCAGGTGCACAACATAAACAGAAGGAAAATCAGAACCGGACTCGGATTGACAGCCAGGAGGCCCGTAATTGATATACGTGCAGAATCCATGTCCGTGCTCCAAATAAGGCTTTTAAGTACAATTTGGAAAGCTTGACTCGTGTGCTTTCCAAATTGTATACTCGCAGCCCGCGATTCGCGGTGACCAAGTTGCAGTCACCAACACAATACGGCGGTTGTTTCTGCCAGTTTTTCCAAATAGATTCGTTTAAGTTAGGGAAGTTAGAGATAAGTTGGATTTCGACCCCAACACTATGTTGGATGTCCAGGGGTCTTTATATACCCTTGTAAGTCGTGGCTTTTAGGGTTAGACCACATTTTGATTAAACTCATTCAGACTGAATTGCTTTAAGCATTCCTTTATACTCATATTCCTCTTTGCATCGATCAGGAATATTTACCTACACCAAATTTGTTTCGATAGGGTGTATTTGCTACTGAAAGTCAAGTGCTATCTGTCGTTCCACTGGGAATTGGGAGATTGAAGAACCGCTTCGTGGTCGGCGGCTACGTGCGCAAGTGTGTGGTGTTGCGAATATCCATAGGGTTGAAGATCTGTTGCATTGGCAACGGGGGAACAGCCAGAGAGTTTGAGAGCATCTCACAAGTTATCCTGCAAGTTCAACATCGACATCCTCCGCTCACTGACAAGATCGGGCCACCCCTTATCAATGCCCATGAAAGGTACTCTTCAAGATCATTTCTTCCATTGAACTTGGGCATGGTGAACTTGAGTTTGCCGTAGTGTTGCTCTTCATTGTGTTGGGGTCGGGGATGATGATGCCCATGTTGTTGATGATTGTTCAACTCGTGGTGCTCTTGGCGCGGAGGGTTGTCAACCACGTGTTGCTCTTATCGTGGGTGATCTCCATTGTGTTCATGATCTCAAGGAACTGGTTGTTCTTGGCGTGCTTGTGGAGGAGCTTCTCGAGCGCGAGGAGGAACTTGACGGTGCACGCGAGCTTGATAAATCCTCTCGCGGACTTCTTCGCGAAGTGCTTCGGCATGTTCATGAGCTTGTCAGGCTCGGTCGGCTATGGCTCGACTTGAATCACGTAGAGCTTGTTGTGCCTCAAGTGCTTGAGTGTCACAGAGTTGTTGTTCTTGACGTTGTGCCTCGACATCTTGTGCATTTTGGTGTATAGGCGCGCGTTCTTCCTCTTCATGTTGGCGTTGACGTTGCCGTTCTCGTGCTAGCGCAAAGGCTTCTTGGGTTTGAAATCGTCGGTGCTCTTGCGAGTCTGTGTCATGTAGAGGATTGAGGTTTGCTTGATGCTCGTTCCGCATGGCACGGCGAAGAGTGTTCGATGTTGGTGTACTTGAGCCGGAGAGGGTGAAGTCGGAGTGGCGACTTGAACGGCTCCTTCTTGAAGTGGAAGAAGAGAGGTTGAGCAACAAAGCGCGAATCTCGTCCATCCTTGCGTCATTCTCTTGCTTGTGATTGTCGAGCTTGTGGTTGAAGTAGTCCCTTGTACGTTGCTCGGAGAGTCGCAAGTCGGTGGTGAGGTTGTCGATGCGGTCACTCATGGCTTGTTGTTCGTGATGCAAAGCACGTTGTGCACGAAAGAGGTGACTCTTGGTGACGAAGGAGTTCATGTCATCGTCTTGCTCCATGAATAGTGGGTTGGTAGAAGTACTTGGCCTATCCATTATTCCAATGTGAGTGCTAGAAAGAGAATAACGAATACCAATGTACCTTGACCGAAGTTGAAAGTGGATCGATGATCACTCCAATGTAGGACAAGGAAATAGCACGATTGGTACCAATTCTTGTCGGTTTCTCACACCTACACAAGTAAAAGCTTATGGTGGAGCTTGGTTAGGATGGTGGCACAAAATTTGATGCAATTTGTAAGTGAGCTTCAATAATGTTGGAAAAGATTCGAAAGATGTAATGTAACAAGTAGTCCAAGCATATAAGGTACACGGAAACACACACGCAAAAAAGATAAGTGGGGTTGTGCAACCAAGGATGAGCCAAAATGTGGAATCCACAAAAATGCTCGTGTTGCAAAACACTAGAGAGACGCTAGCACGATTGCACAATAGGCGGATACAAGAACTTGTGCACAACCTACTTGGCAAAACTGCAACGACTTCTATCCCAAGTATGTTCTATGCAAGGTGTTCCGATCATATGATCCAAGATGATCTAGTATGACAATCTTAATGTTGTATGATGCTATGGTTCTTGCTTAAAAGCTCTTTTCTTATCTTTCCTTTTTGCTTAAAAGCTCGTTTGGCTCTTTGATGTTTGAGCTCTTTTCTCATGCAATGCTTGACGAACTAAGATAGCGACTGTGTATGGGGAAACAACTTTGTGATACAAGGGATGATACCAATATATGCAACAATGATGTATGTATGCTATGGGAGGTATGATCACTAATGTGCACAAGTCTCGTTGCCGGCAATACTCAAAGGCTAGTCTCGATGGATAAGCAACGCAAAGGAGTGAGGCTATGAAGGCTATCAATGTAATGGCAAGAGTGATATGTCCAATACCAAGATGAGGTTACCGTTCTTGCTTACGGTTGAAGGTTTCAAAAGGATGAGATTGTAGTCGTTGTCGTAGTGCACGGTCTTCAGTACGTTAGCGAAGATGCCGCTGCACCAAGGGCGGAGTTGTCAAAGTAGCGGAAATCGTTGAAGATGTGCGAACTTTCTTTCTAAGCCGGAAGGTCCGGGCGGGACGGAAGGTCCGGGCTCCGGAGGTTCCGGTGCGGCCGGAAGGTCCGGTGGCCGGAAGGTCCGGCTGTGGATGGAAGGTCTGGGCGTGTACGGAAGGTCCGGTGGTTCCGAAACTGGCAAGAACAGAGAAGTGGGGATCGTGGACTTGGGCGGAAAAACTTGAGGAAAAACCCAAATCTGCAGGGGAAAAGCAAGGAAATTGGTGGAAAAGATGGATGGGGAGGCTAGATCTACGAGCCACACACAAAATTCACGGATCAAATCCGACAAAACTTCAACACACCAACAAATCAAAAAAAATGGGGCTATTTTTGGTGGGGATTTTCGGATTAGGACGAAAAACAACAAAATTAGGCTAGAAACACAACGGGGAGGCTCTGAAATCGTGATCAATGTGGCTCATGATACCAAGATGATGTAGGGTAGAACCCTAATCGCCCAATCTTTCACAAAAGGAGCGGAATCCCGCGATAAACACGAAGAACACAAATGGGAAAACGAGGGGAAACACAAGGGAAATAGGAGAGGAACACTCAAACCAACAAGATAGTCACACACGTGCTAGATCCTCGAATACATAGAGTAAGATACACGATCCACGATCAACTAGGGACGATACACGGTAACCGGTCTTCTCCGTGAGGAGGTCTGGATGTTCTTCCCTAAAGAGGGGTCTTGAATCCACTTGGGGAATCTTCTCCGAGGAGGTGCGATCTTCGAGGAGAAGGTAACCAAGTGGATGAGAAAAGCTCTCACACAATCATGAGCTATCTCTTTGCTAACCCAAAAACGTAGGTAGGAGAAGAGTATTTATAGTCTAGGTGACGAAAGGGTACGCGGGCCTCGGCCCAAGTCGCTGCGCGCAGGCAGGGTCGGAAGTTCCGGGCGAGGCCGGAAGTTCCGGGCACCAGAGGTTCCGAGGAGGGTCTGGCCTAACTAGAGAGTTGGCGCGGGTGGAGATGTATTGGCATCCGGGGGCCGGAAGGTCCGGGCTGGCCGGAGGTTCCGGGCGCCGGAAGGTCCGGGACAGGGTCCGGGCTAACACAAGAGTTGGCACGCCTAGGCTGGTCGAAGTCATCGGCGGCCGGAAGCTCCGGGTTGGCCGGAAGGTCTGGGGGGCAGAAGTTCTGGGCTCTGGCCGGAGGTTCCGGGCGATCTAGAGTGTTGACGCTTATCTCTTCTTCGACAGCCCTCGGCTCCGTGTCTTGAGCGTTGTACCTCATCACACATAGCATCTCAGACTTAAGCAGTAGCCATGTCTCACTTGAAGAGGGGGAAAACTCCAGTAGGAGTGATGTCACCTCGGATTGAATAGCACGTGCCCTAGCCCTTGTCATGGGCCCACTTGGAGCTTGGATAGTTGAGCTGGCGTCCATGGGGATGCTCGTGGGATGCTCCGCATCATCTCCCCTCCCTTGGGGAAGATCCATCCTCGGATCGAATTCTTCATCATCGTGGAAGGGAGAGAGATCTTTGATGTTTAAGATGTCGCTCACGTTGTATTTGTCGCGCGGGAGGTCGATCTTGTAAGCGTTGTCATTGTAGCGTGTGAGCACCTTGAAGGGTCCATCTGCTCGTGGTCGAAGCTTAGACTTGTGTTCTTTTGGAAAGCGGTCCTTGCGAATATGTAGCCACACGATATCACCAATGTTGAAGACCATAGGTTGCTTGTTGACGTTGAGCTTGGTCGCAAGGCGTTGTACTTGGCGCTCGATGGTGTTTCTTGTATCTTCATGCACCTTCTTGAGATGTGTCGCTCGTGCACTTGCGTCCAAATTGATGCACTCTTGGAGTGGTAGAGGAAGAATGTCCAGTGGTGACAATGGGTTAAATCCATAGACGACCTCGAATGGGGACTTGCCGGTGATTGAGTGTCTTCCCGATTGTAGGCGAACTCGGCGATAGGTAGACACTCCTCCCACTCCTTGATGTTCTTCTTGATGAGTACTCGAAGTAGAGCGGAGAGTGTTCGGTTGGTCACCTCTGTTTGGCCGTCGGTTTGAGGATGGTAAGCCGTGGAAAAGAGTAGCTTTATTCCAAGCTTGGCGCATAGGGTCTTTCAAAAGTAGCTAAGGAAATTGACGTCGCGGTCCGAGACGATAGTCTTTGGCACACCATGTAGATGCAATATTACCCTACAAAAGAGATTAGCAACATGTTAAGCATCGTCTATCTTATTGCAAGGAATGAAATGTGCCATTTTAGAGAAATGGTCCACAACGACAAATATGGAATCTTTCCCATTTCGAGTCCTAGGGAAACCAAGTACAAAGTCCATGCTAATGTCTTCCCATGGTTGGTATGGAATTTGTAGAGGCATATAGAGGCCATGAGATTGAGCTTTGGACTTAGCTTTGCGACATGTAAAGCATCGGTTGGTGAAGCGATTGACGTCCCGAAACATCTTGGGCCAAAAGTAGTTCTTCGAGAGCGTGGCAAACGTCTTGTCGCGTCCGAAATGTCCCATTAAGCCTCCTCCATGAGATTCCTGCAAAAGCAACAAACGAAGAGAAGACTCAGGGATGAAAAGTAAGTTAGCTCCCATAAGATATCCATTTTTTATTTAATAGCGTTCGCAAGAGGTGTGCGACAAACACTTGGCATAAGGAGTAGCAAAAGTTGCATCATGCTCATACAAGTCTTTGATATGCTCGAAACCAATGACATCTAACTCAAGTTGTGTAACAAGCATGCATATGCGGGAAAGAGCATCCGCTATGATGTTTTCTTTACCCTTGATGTACTTGATGACATAAAGAAAAGACTCAATAAATTCACTCCACTTAGCATGACGCTTGTTCAACTTGGTTTGGCCCTTAAGGTACTTGAGAGTCTCATGATCGGTATGAATGATGAACTCATGGGGACAAAGGTAATGTTCCCACCCATGCAAAACACGGACTAAAGCATATAGCTCTTTGTCATAGATGGGGTAATTAAGTTGTGCTCCGGAAAGTTTCTCACTAAAGTAAGCTATGGGGCGCTTCTCTTGCGTTAACACACCACCTATGCCATTACCACTAGCATTGCAATGAATCTCAAAAGGCTTGTCGAAGTTGGGTAAAGCAAGCATGGGAGCATGAGTAAGCAAATTCTTAAGCTCATTGAATGCGGTATCTTGGGATGGTCCCCAAACAAAAGGCGCATTCTTCTTGCTCAAAGCATGTAAAGGCGAAGCAATGGTACTAAAATCCTTCACAAAGCGATGATAGAAACCCGCAAGGCCAAGAAAACTACGCACTTGATGCAAGTAGGTTGGTTGCGGCCAAGTCTTAATAGCATTGATCTTGGACTCATCAACATGAACACCCTTAGAAGAAACAACAAAACCCAAGAAAACGAGCTTATCAACACCAAAAAGGCATTTTCCATATTAGCATAGAGGCGCTCTTTTCTAAGAGTTCGCAAAATAGTGCGGACATGGGTGACATGCTCTTTGATAGATTTGCTAAACACAAGAATGTCATCGAAGTAAACCACAACGAATATACCAATGTAAGGGCGAAAGACATGATTCATGAGGCACATACAAGTGCCTGGTGCTTCCAAGAGACCCATAGGCATGACTAACCACTCATACAAACCAAACTTGGTTTTGAAGGCGGTTTTCCATTCACCACCTTCTTGTATGCGGATTTGATAGTAACCACTCTTAAGATCAATTTTGGAAAATATAGTGGCACCACTAAGTTCATCTAGCATATCATCTAGGTGTGGAATGGGATACCTATAGCGAACGGTGATAGCATTGATAGGTCTACAATCGGAGCACAAGTGAAAGCTACCGTCATGTTTTGGCACAAGAATGACCGGTACGACACAAGGGGTCAAACTTCCACGCACATGTCCATGGTCTATGAGATGCTTTACTTGCCTTTGTATTTCTTTGGTTTCTTCAGGGTTGACGCGGTAGGGAGCTTTGTTCGAAAGCGGTGCTCCGGGGATGAGGTCGATGCGGTGCTCAATGCCTTGTAGTGGAGGTAGTCCCAGAGGTAGCTCGTCGGGGAAAATGTCATGAAATTCCTACAAAAGAGAAGACAACACTAGAGGAAGATTATGAGAAGTGTTGGTTGGTGGTGCATTGTCCTTTCACACAAGGACATAGTGTAGGACACTAGATGGGTTCTCACACACTCCTCGTATCTCACTTTTGGTGGCAAATAGAACTAAGTTCTTATTTTCGCTCATCGTGGAGGTGTTCGATTTGGGCTTGTGGCGCTCACTCTCTTTTTGGTGGCTCGCTCTCTCACTATTCTCTCCACGATGGGTGGCTTGCTTGTTGGCGATCACTTGACTTGGGGACATGGGAAGAAGTACATACTCCTTGCCCTTCATCTTAAAGATGTAGTGGTTCATTCGGCTGTTGTGGACAACTCCTCTATTGAATTGCCATGGCCGTCCAAGGAGAAGATGACAAACGGACATTGGAACGACGTCGCACTCCAAGGTGTCTTCATAGGCGCCGATTTTGAAGGAGACTTGTACTCGGTGCTCGACTTGGATGGTGCCGGAGTCACTAAGCCATTGCACTTTGTATGGATGTGGATGCGTCGTCTTGGGCAATTGGAGCTTGGATCAAAGCTCTTCGCTTGCGAGATTATGACAACTTCCTCCATCGATGATGACCTTGACGGATCGTTCATTGATGCCGACCTTGGTGTGGAATATGTTGCATATTTGGTCTTCTTCTTGGTGATGTTGGAAGGTCAAGACTTTGGAGACAACGAGTGCGGTACTTGAGTCTTCATCGCAAAAGACTTGTTCTTCTTCCTTGTTCACTTGGCGGTGCATGGCGACTTGCTCAAGGGCTTCCATTTCGCCTTCACTCATGGAGTCATAGCTGCAATCGTCGTTGAAGACCATGGTTCGCTTGTTGGTGCACTCATAGTGATGCGGAGCATCCCAAGATCATCCCCATGGATGCACCCACACCTCCAACGACACCACTTGGACCAATGACACAAGCTCGAGCCAAAGCTATCGAAGATAAGGTGAACTCACTCCTCTCCGAACTTCCACTTTCTATGCATGAGACATGGCTACTACCTATGTCCGAGGTGTTGTGCATGATTAGGTACCAAGAGGAGAACCAACAGAAGAGGAGAACCAACGAAAGGAGCCAAGAGCATCTCCCAGGCCCCGGACATCCGGCCAAGGCCCCGGACGTCTGGCCCCTAGAGCGTCTTCCACTACAGCAGCCCAGGCGCAGAAGGCTACAGGCCCCGGACATCCGGCCTCTCCCGATCCCCCGGACATCCGGCCACCGGCCCGGAAATCCGGCCCCTCCGAACCCGAGAGCAACAAATGCCACCGCTCTAGCCCGGACATCCGGCCCCCCAGCCCGGACATCCGGCGTCGCCTGAAAGCCCAGACATCCGGCCCGACCAGCCCGGACATCCGGCCTCCCCTGTCTGTGCACAGTGAAGGGCCGAGGCCCGTGTATCCCTTCTCCCCCCCTAGACTATATATACTCCACCCGTACAACTTTCTAGGGTTAGCAAATGATTAGCTCATATTTTGTGTGAGAGCTTTGCTCATCCACTTGGTTACCTTCTCCTCAGAGATTCGAGCCTCCACCGAAGAAGATCCCCCAAGCGGATTCAAGACCCCTCTTTAGGGAAGAACATCAAGACCTCCTCATGGAGAAGAACCGGTTACCCTTTTGTATCGTCCCTAGTTGATCGTAGACCGTGTGTCTTACTTTATGTACTCGAGGATCTAGCCCATGTGTGACTTGTTCTTGTTAGTTTGAGTGTTCCTCTCGTGTTTCCCCTTGTGATTTCCCTCGTTCCCCTCTTTGTGTTCCTCGTGTTCTTTCCGGGATCCGCTCCTTTCGTGAAAGATCGAGCGATTAGGGTTCTATCCTACATCATCTTGGTATCTAGAGCCACATTGATCACGATTTCGGAGCCTCCCTGTTGTGTTTCTAGCCTTGTTTTGTTGATTTTTGTCCTAATTCAAAAAATCCCCACCAAAATAGCCCCCCAAATTTTTTTTGTCATTTGTTGGTGTGTTGAGATTTTGTTGGTTTGGATCCATGGATTTGCTTTGTTTTGAGTGGATCTAGCTTCCCATCCTTTTTCCCCCAATTTCCATCCACAAATTCCTCTGAATTTTGCCCGGTTTTAACCTCTCCTCGCGGTGTTCATCCCGTTCGTCCCCGGATCCAGAGCCCGGACATCCGGCCCGTCCAGCCCGGACATCCGGCCTCCCACCCGGACATCCAACCCCTGGCAGTAACATCTCCATCCACCGCCCCGTTTTCCAGCCAATTTCCATCAAATTTTGCTCCGGTGCCCACCATATACCATATATACTTCTGCATACCTCCACTACTTCCGCATAACCCAACCATTTTTGGACCGTTTCGCTCTCCGACACATTTACTACTTCGAGGTTTGAGAATTTGAGAGCGGTACCATATCCTTTTGTGTTTCGGCTATCTAGGTACGGTTCGACATCGACATCACCATCGCTCATCTTCTCCACGGACGTGTCCTACATCATCACCGCCGTCCTACATCGTCATCAACAACGACCACCTCGACTACATCTTGGTATTCGTCCCACCATTTTGACACCATACCGGAAGCAAGACTGGTAACCTCATCTTGGTATTGGACATATCACTCTTGCCATTACATTGATAGCCATCATAGCCTTACTCCTTTGCGTTGCTTACCCATCGATACTAGCCATTGAGTATTGCCGGCAACAAGACTTGCGCACATTAGTGATCATACTTCCCATAGCATACATACATCATTGTTGCATATATCGGTATCATCTCTTGTGTCACAAAGTTGGCATCGCATACTCATTTGCTATCTTGGTTCGTCAAGCATTACATGAGAAAAGCGCTCAAACATCAAAGAGCCAAATAAGCTTTTAAGCAAATAGAAAAGATAAGCAAAGAGCTTTTAAGCAATAACCATAGCCTCTTACAACATTAAGATTTTCATACTCGATCATCTTGGATCATATCATAGCAACACCTTGCACTAAGAAATATTTGGGATAGAAGTCGTTGCATTTTTGCTAAGTAGGTTGTGCACAAGTTCTTGTATCCGCCTATTGTGCAATCGTGCTAGTGTCTCTCTAGTGTTGTGCAACAAGAGCATTTTTCTGGATTCCACATTTTGGCTCACCCTTGGTTGCACAACCCCACTTATCTTTTTGTGTGTGTGTTTCCGTGTACCTTATATGCTTGGTCTACTTGTTACATTGCATCTTGCGAATCTTTTCCAACATTATTGAAGCTCACTTACAATTGCATCAAATTTTGTGCCACCATCCTAACCAAGCTCCACCAAAAGCTTTTACTTGTGTAGGTGTGAGAAACCGACAAGAACTAGTACCAATTGTGCTATTTCCTTGTCCTACATTGGAGTGATCCTCGATCCACTTTCAACTTTGGTCAAGGTACATTTGGTACTCGTTCTTCTCTTTCTACCACTCACATTTGTCTTGGAATGATGGATAGGCCAAGTACTTCTACCAACCCACTCTTCATGGAGCAAGACGACGACATGAACTCCTTCGTCACCAAGAGTCACCTCTTTGGTGCACAACGTGCTTTGCATCAAGAGCAACAAGCTATGAGTGAACGCATCGACAACCTTGCCGCCGACTTGCGACTTTCTGAGCAACATACAAGGGACTACTTTGACCACAAGCTCGACGATCACAAGCAAGAGAATGACGCAAGGATGGATGAAATTCGTGATTTGTTGCTCAACCGTTCGTCTTCCACTTCAAGAAGGAGTCGTTCAAGCCGCCACTCCGACTTCACCCTCTCCGGCTCAAGTACACCGACATCGAACACTCTTCGCCGAGCCGCGCGCACCGACCGTCAAGCAAGCCTCGATCCCCTACGAGACACCGACTCTCAAGAGCGCCGACAACGTCAAACTCAAGAGGCCTTTGCGCTAGCACGAGAACGGCAACGACAACGCCAACATGAAGAGGAAGAGCGAGCGTGTCTACACCAAAATGCTCAAGATGCCAAGGAACAACGTCAAGAACAACAACTCCGTGATGCTCAAGCACTTGCGGCGCAAAAAGCTCTAAGCGATTCGAGTCGAGCCGTTGCCGACCGAAGCCGACAAGCCCGTGAACAAGAGGAAGCATTTCGCGAAGAAATTCAAGAACGAAGATTTCAAGCTCGCGTGCATCGGCAAGTTCCTCTTCGAGCTCGACAAGCTCCTCCACAAGCTCGCCAAGAACAACAAGTCAATCAAGAGCATGAAGACAATGGAGATCCTCCACGACAAGAACAACATGCCGATAACAACCCTCCACGCCAAGAGCACCACGAGTTGATCAATCATTAACAACATGGGCGTCATCATCCATGACCCCAACACAATGAAGAGCAATGTTATGGCAAACTCAAGTTCACCATGCCCAAGTTCAACGGAAGCAACGATCCCGAAGAGTACCTTTCATGGGCATTGAAGGTTGACAAGATCTTCCGTTTGCACAATTATGAAAAAGAGAAGAAGATCGCGATGGCATCCCTTGAGTTCCAAGACTATGTCCTCATTTGATGGGAACAAATCATAGAGCGCCGAGAGGCAAGAGGTGAACCACCCATCACTACTTGGGCGAAAATGAAGGATTTCATGAGAGCATGCTTCGTGCCTACCTACTACAACCGCGACCTCTTCAAGAAACTCCAACAACTCAAGCAAGGAACAAAGAGCATTGAAGAATATTACAAGGAGATGGAGATTGCAATGATAAGAGCCAATGTCACGGAAGATGATGAGCAAGCAATGGCACGTTTCTTGAATGGACTCAATTATCCTATCAAGAAGATCGCCGACTTCCAACCATACTCAAATCTCCTCGAGCTAGTGCACCAAGCTACCAAAGCGGAACGCCAAGTGCAAGATGATTTCAAGTATGCCAAGTTCTCATCCAAGTCCTACGGCTTCTCCAACAACCAAGCTTCAACGACTCCAATACTGACTACAAGACCTTCTACTTCCAACATCAACAAGTCGACTTCCAAGAAAGCTTCGTCAACTACAAGCCATCCTCCTACGAGCAACTTCAAGCCGAGAGCTTCATCATCATCAACCCCAACCGATGAGACCGTCAAGACGAGTTCCTTCAAGTGTTTCACTTGCGGAGGCCGAGGCCACAAGTCCTACGAGTGCACCAACAAGCGAACCATGGTCTTCAACGATGATGGCCCTTATGACTCCATGAGTGAAGGCGAAATGGAAGCCCTTGAGCAAGTCGCCATGCACCGCCAAGTGAACAATGAATAAGAACAAGTCTTTTGCGATGAAGACTCAAGCCCCGCAGTTTTTGTCTCCAAAGTCTTGACTCTCCAACATCACCAAGAAGAAGACCAACGATGCCACATATTCCACACCAAGGCCGGCATCAATGGACGATCCGTCAAGGTCATCATCGATGGAGGAAGTTGTCATAATCTCCCAAGTGAAGAACTTTGCTCCAAGCTCCAATTGCCCAAGACGAAGCATCCACATCCATACAAAGTGCAATGGCTTAGTGACTCCGACACCATCCAAATCGAGCACCGAGTACAAGTCTCTTTCAAAATTGGCGCCTACGAAGACACCTTGGAGTGCGACATCGTTCCAATGACCGTTTGTCATCTTCTCCTTGGACGGCCATGGCAATTCGATAGAGGAGTTGTCCACAACGGCCGAACAAACCACTACATCTTCAAGATGAAGGGCAAGGAGTACATCCTCCATCCAATGTCGCCAGGTCAAGTGATCGCCGACAAGCAAGCCACCCATCATGGAGATCATAGTGAGAGAGCGAGCCACAAAAAAGAGAGTGAGCGCCACAAGCCAAAATTGAGTGCCTCCACGATGAGCGAAACAAAAACATTGTTCTATTTGCCACCAAACGTGAGATGAGAGAAGTGTGTGAGAACCCATCTAGTGTCCTACACTATGTCCTCGTGTGCAAGGACAATGCACCACAAACTAACACTTCTCACACTCTTCCTCTAGTGTTGTCTTCTCTTTTGCAGGAATTTCAAGATGTTTTCCCCGATGAGCTACCTCCGGGTCTACCTCCTCTACGAGGCATTGAGCACCGAATTGACCTCATCCCCGGAGCACCTCTTCCGAACAAAGCTCCATACCGTGTCAACCCCGACGAAAGAAAAGAAATACAAAGGCAAGTAAAGCATCTCATAGACCATGGACATGTGCGTGAAAGTTTGAGCCCTTGTGCCGTTCCGGTCATTCTTCTGCCAAAATGTGATGGTAGTTTTCGCATGTGCTCCGATTGAAGACCTATCAGTGCTATCACCGTTCGCTATAGGTATCCCATTCCACGCCTAGATGATATGCTTGATGACCTTAGCGGTGCCACTATATTTTCGAAAATTGATCTTAAGAGTGGTTACTATCAAATCTGCATACAAGAGGGTGATGAATGGAAAACCTCCTTCAAAACCAAGTTTGGTTTGTATGAGTGGTTAGTCATGCCTATGGGTCTTTCGGAAGCACCGGGCACTTTTATGCGCCTCATGAATCATGTCTTTCGCCCTTACATTGGTATATTTGTTGTGGTCTACTTTGATGACATTCTTGTGTTTAGCAAATCTATCAAAGAGCATGTCACCCATGTCCGCACCGTTTTGCAAACTCTTAGAAAAGAGCGCCTCTGTGCTAATATGGAGAAATGCCTTTTTGGTGTTGATAAGCTCGTTTTCTTGGGTTTTGTTGTTTCTTCTAAGGGTGTTCATGTTGATGAGTCCAAGATCAATGCTATTAAGACTTGGCCGCAACCAACCAACTTGCATCAAGTGCGTAGTTTTCTTGGCCTTGCGGGTTTCTATCGTCGCTTTGTGAAGGATTTTAGCACCATTGCTTCACCTTTGCATGCTTTGAGCAAGAAGAATGCGCCTTTTATTTGGGGACCATCCCAAGATACCGCATTCAATGAGCTTAAGAATTTGCTTACTCATGCTCCCGTGCTTGCTTTACCCAACTTCGACAAGCCTTTTGAAATTCATTGCGATGCTAGTTGTAATGGCATAGGAGGTGTGTTAACGCAAGAGAAGCGCCCCATAGCTTACTTTAGTGAGAAACTTTCTGGAGCGCAGCTCAATTATCCCATCTATGACAAAGAGCTATATGCTTGAGTCCGCGTTTTGCATGAATGGGAACATTACCTTCGTCCCCATGAGTTTATCATTCATACCGATCATGAGACCCTCAAGTATCTTAAGGGTCAAACGAAGTTGAACAAGCGACATGCTAAATGGAGTGAATTTATTGAATCTTTTCCCTATGTCATAAAGTACATCAAGGGAAAAGAAAACATCGTAGCGGATGCTCTTTCCCGCATATGCATGCTTGTCATGCAACTTGAGTTAGATGTCATTGGCTTCGAGCATATCAAAGACTTGTATGAGCATGATGCAACTTTTGCTACTCCTTATGCCAAGTGTTTGTCGAATACATCTTGGGAATGCTACTACATTAAAAACGGATATCTTATGAGAGCTAACAAACTTTGCATTCCTGAGTCCTCTCTTAGTTTGTTTCTTTTGCAGGAATCTCATGGAGGAGGCTTAATGGGACACTTCGGAAGCGACAAGACGTTCGCCACGCTCTCGAAGAACTACTTTTGGCCAAAGTTTTTTTGGGACGTCAATCGTTTCACCAGCCGATGTTCTACATGTTGCAAAGCTAAGTCCAAAGCTCAATCTCATGGCCTCTATATGCCTTTACCAATTCCATACCAACCATGGGAAGACATTAGCATGGACTTTGTACTTGGTTTGCCTAGGACTCGAAATGGGAAAGATTCCATATTTGTCGTTGTGGACCGTTTCTCAAAAATGGCACATTTTATTCCTTGCAACAAGACAGACGATGATTCACATGTTGCTAATCTCTTTTGTAGGGAAATATAGTCTCCATGGTGTGCCAAAGACTATCGTCTTGGACCGCGATGTCAAGTTCCTTAGCTACTTTTGGAAGACCATATCCGCCAAGCTCGGAATCAAGCTACTCTTCTCCACGGTGTACCATCCTCAAACCAACGGCCAAACGAAGGTGACAAACCGCACACTCTCCCCTCTCCCTCGCGTACTCATCAAGAAAAACATCAAGGAGTGGGAGGAGTGTCTACCCATTGCCGAGTTCGCCTACAACCGAGCAAGACACTCAACAACCGACAAGTCCCCTTTCGAGGTCGTCTACGGATTCAACCCTTTGTCACCATTGGATATTCTCCCTCTACCACTCCAAGAGCGCATCAATTTGGACGCAAGTGCACGAGCGACCCATCTCAAGAAGGTGCATGAAGATACAAGAAACACCATCGAGCGCCAAGTACAATGCCTTGCGACCAAGCTCAATGTCAACAAGCACCCTATGATATTCAACATTGGAGACCTCGTGTGGCTACACCTTCACAAGGACCACATTCCCCAAGAACGCAAGTCCAAACTTCAACCACGCGTGGATGGACCATTCAAGGTTGATGTAGGGTAGAACCCTAATCACTCGATCTTTCACGAAACGAGCGGATCCCGCAAAGAACACGAGGAACACAAAGAGGGAAACGGGGGAAATCACAAGGGGAAACACAAGAGGAACACTCAAACTAACAAGAACAAGTCACACATGTGCTAGATCCTCGGATACATAGAACGATACATGGTCCACGGACAACCGGTTCTTCTCCGTGAGGAGGTCTTGATGTTCTTCCCAAAAGAGGGGTCTTGAATCCGCTTGGGGGATCTTCTTCGGTGGAGGCTCAAATATCCGATGAGAAGGTAACCAAGTGGATGAGCAAATCTCTCACACAAAATATGAGCTAATCATTTGCTAACCCTAGAAAATTGGATGAGGTGGAGTATATATAGTCTAGGGGGGTAGGAGGGGTACACGGGCCTCGGCCCTTTTCTGTGCGCAGACAGGGAGGCCGGACGTCCGGGCGTCAGGCCGGATGTCCGGGCGTTCGCGGTGGGCCGGATGTCCGAGCTGTGGAGACCGGATGTTCGGGCTGGTGAAGCTGGCCATGTTGCTCTCGGGTTCGGGGGTGTCTGGATTTCCGGGCAGGGGGCCGGATATCCGGGACCTCAGGAAGGGCCGGATGTCCGGGCTTGCGGGGCCGGATGTCCGGGGCCTGTAGGCACTTGGTGGCTGAGCAGCTGTAGAGGAAGGCGCTCCAGGGGCCGGATGTCCGGGGCCTTGGCCGGATGTTTGGGGCCTGGGAGATGCTCTTGGCTCCTTCCGTTGGTTCTCCTCATCCGTGGACTTGGGGACTTGTCCGTCTTCATGCGCATCTTCGGGAGGACCCTCTTGGTACCTAATCATGCACAACATCTCGGACTTAGGTAGTAGCCATGTCTCATGCATAGAAAGTGGAAGTTCAGAGAGGAGTGAGTTCACCTTATCTTCGATAGCTTTGGCTCGGGCTCGTGTCATTGGTCCAAGTGGTGTCGTTGGAGGTGTAGGTGCGTCCATGGGGATGATCTTGGGATGCTCCGCATCATCTCCCCTCCCTTGGGGAAGATCCGTCCTCAGATCGAAATCCTCATCACCATGGTAGGGTGAGAGATCTTTGATGTTGAAGATGTCGCTCACGGAGTACTTGTCACGAGGAATGTCGATCTTGTAAGCATTGTTGTTGTAGCGTGCAAGCACCTTGAATGGTCCATCCGCACGTGGTCGAAGTTTGGACTTGCGTTCTTGGGGAAAGCGGTCCTTGCGAAGGTGTAGCCACACGAGGTCTCCAATGTTGAATATCATAGGGTGCTTGTTGACGTTGAGCTTGGTTGCAAGGCGTTGTACTTGGCGCTCGATGGTGTTTCTTGTATCTTCATGCACCTTCTTGAGATGGGTCGCTCGTGCACTTGCGTCCAAATTGATTCGCTCTTGGAGTGGTAGAGGTAGAATATCCAATGGTGACAAAGGGTTGAATCCGTAGACGACCTCGAAAGGGGACTTGCCGGTTGTTGAGTGTCTTGCTCGGTTGTAGGCGAACTCGGCAATGGGTAGACACTCCTCCCACTCCTTGATGTTCTTCTTGATGAGTACTTGAAGTAGAGCGGAGATTGTGCGGTTTGACACCTCCGTTTGGCCGTAGGTTTGAGGATGGTACGCCGTGGAGAAGAGTAGCTTGATTCCGAGCTTGGCGCATAGGGTCTTCCAAAAGTAGCTAAGGAACTTGACGTCGCGGTCCGAGATGATGGTCTTTGGCACAACATGGAGACGCAAAATTTCCCTACAAAAGATATTAGCAACATGTGAAGCATCCTCTATCTTGTGGCAAGGAATAAAATGTGCCATTTTTGAGAAACGGTCCACAACGACAAATATGGAATCTTTCCCATTTCGAGTTCTATAGAAACCAAGTACAAAGTCCATGCTAATGTATTCCCATGGTTGGTATGGGATTGGTAAAGGTATATAGAGACCATGAGATTGAGCTTTGGATTTAGCTTTGCAACATGTAGAACACTGGTTGGTGACACGATTGACGTCCCGAAACATCTTTGGCCAAAAGTAGCTCTTCGAGAGTGTGGCGAACGTCTTGTCGCGTCCGAAGTGTCCCATTAAGCCTCCTCCATGTGATTCCTGCAAAAGCAACAAACGAAGAGAGGACTCGGGAATGCTAAGTTTGTTAGCTCTCATAATTTTTTCGTCTTTAATGTAATGGTGTTCCCAAGATGTATTCGACAAACACTTGGCATAAGGAGTAGCAAAAGTTGCATCATGCTCATACAAGTCTTTGATATGCTCAAAGCCGATGACATCTAACTCAAGTGGCGTGACAAGCATGCATATGCGGGAAAGAGCATCCGCTATGATGTTTTCTTTACCCTTGATGTACTTGATGACATAGGGAAAAGACTCAATAAATTCACTCCATTTAGCATGACGCTTGTTAAACTTTGTTTGTCCCTTAAGATACTTGAGAGTGTCATGATCGGTATGATTGATAAACTCATGGGGACGAAGGTAATGTTCTCATTCATGCAAAACATGGACTAAAGCATATAGCTCTTTGTCATAGATGGGATAATTGAGTTGCGCTCCGGAAAGTTTCTCACTAAAGTAAGCTATGGGGCGCTTCTCTTGCGTTAACACACCTCCTATGCCATTACCACTAGTATCGCAATGAATTTCAAAAGGCTTGTCGAAGGTGGGTAAAGCAAGCATGGGAGCATGAGTAAGCAAATTCTTAAGCTCATTGAATGCGGTATCTTGGGATGGTCCCCAAACAAAAGGCGCATTCTGGTGTAGGGTGGAACCCTAAGTGGAGATGTTTCACAAATTGGAGGGGGAATCCCCAAGAACAAGGTGAACGCGAGAGGGAAAACACTCAATTGACTAGATCCAATCGCACATATGCTAGATCTTGCCCTAGGGGTGGTGGTGCACGCGCTCCTCGTCATCGTCGCGGGTCGGTGCACTGGTGTTTCCCGCGAAGAGATTGCTGAGGCCCTTCGCTCCCAGTGCGGCCTGGCCGACGGCGACTTCTCGGTCCACCGCCACGCCCTGGAGGACTTCCTTGTCTGCTTCACCGATCCCTCGCTCCGCGCCCGCGTCGCCACCAGCCGGGTCCGCACGCCCCGCTTCCGCCTGATCTTCCACCCTTGGGGCCGGACTGCAGGCTCTGAGCCGGTGAAGGCGCGGTTCCTCGTCTCTGTGGAGCTGTTCGGTGTCCCGGACCACGCCTGGCACCACTCCGCCGCCGAGACCCTGCTCTCCTCGTTCTGCAAAATCGAGCACCTCGAGCCGGAGACACGGGACATGTCTGACGTGTCCGTCTTCAAGCTCACGGCCTGGACCATCAACCCCGACGTGATCCCGCACTCCTCTGAGCTGCTTGTGCAGGATGACGACGCGGTGGACTTCGACGCCGACCCGGATTGTGTGGAGCGCTTTGCGCTTGGGCTCGCGCGCTTCCCCGTGCGCATTCACGTCACCTCCTGCCTCGACTACCACCGCCCATCTTTGCCCCCGCCCTCCACCGGCGATGCAGGCTCGGGACCGAGCTCTCCCCCGCTCCCCCCATGTTGGCCGCGCCAGCATGACTTCCCGCCCGCGCAACCGGACAGTGAGCGCCCTCCTCCTCCTCACCAGGACGGCCGCCGGCATGGTTGCCGCCGGACGCACGCGCCTTCGCTCGTCTTTCGGCCGGGATCCTGGGACCCCACCCCGGCAGCATCCCACCTTTTGACCGGGTCCCCGTGCGTCAAAGGCTGGGCTCCTCCATCGTCACCACTCTGTTCACGCTGCTGGCCCACCCCGACAACCCTCCGCCTACTGCTACGGCCCACCCACCCACTCATGTGCTTTCCTGCGGGACCAAGGGGGATGGAGATGTGGGTGATTCAAACGAGCCAATCGCTATCGTGCCTTCTCCATGAAGATTACTGGATCACGCCGTTGTGTCCCCCCCGACCGCGCCTGTCTCCAGCTGCCACCCCTCCCCGCCCTTGGATCCCGCGCCGATCCCACCTGGCTCGTATTGGGTGGCCGGCTTGGCCTCGGATGCCATGCCTGGCGAGGCACTAGCCTTGGATACCGCTGCTATCGCCGATCGGGCCCCTGGGGCCAACGTGCATGCCCTTGTCGCTTCCCCTGGGCCCGCGCCCGTCCCGTCGCTGCATGGCGAGCCCCCCAGCACGGTGATCATCCCCTCTCCTGCTGCCTCCAACCCTGGCCCCAGCTCTGCCCCGCCTGACGCTACTTTTGAGGCTCGGCCACCCAACCAGGAGCCATCTACAGCTAGGAAGGATGACCTGGCCATGCAATCCATGCAGGTTGCCGTGAGCGACGTGCCCCTCACCGCCTTTGTTGACGCGATTTCCGTCAGGGCATCTTCCCTTTTGCCTACCCCCAAGCCACGGCGTAGAAGGAAAGAGCTGCCAGCTAACTTTACACCGAGGCGCAGTTTTCGGATCGCCCGCGCCGATCTTGGCCTCAGCTCCGAGATGAAGGCAAAACGGGTGCTTCTCCGGCGCCTTGGCCTCATTGCGGACGATGATGCACCCATACCCAACGACGTCCTCGACAAATATGCCCTTCTCTTCGAGCAGCCCCTGGCAGTGGACGTCCTGCAGGCCTTCGCGGACTTCTTTGGTTGGCAGCTTCCTTCTTCGCTGCCCGAGGTGACCCGTGCGTCAAGCGCACTGCTCATTGAGGCTTAGCGCCCTTCAACTTGTACCTCGAACGCCTACATCTTCTTTCTATGGATTACAACTTTAAAGCAGTCTTTTGGAACGTTCGTGGCCTCAACTCCGGCGCCAAGCGAACGTGTTCGCGGCGTGATCACCGCTGCCGCCCCGTCCATCGTTTGTCTGCAAGAAACTAAGCTAGCGACCATCACCGATTCCATTGTGCTTGAGACGCTTGGTCCACTCTTCGAGGATTACTTCTTCCTCCCCGCCAACGGCACCCGTGGGGGCATCTTGCTTGCTTGGTGGCAATCGGACCTCTCCCTCTCGAACCCTCTCGTTGGCACGCACCATGTCATGGCACTCCTCACCCCCCAGGCTAGCGATGGCCATTGGTGGATCACCGGGGTCTACGGACCACAGGACGACGGGGCCAAGCTCGAGTTCCTGGCCGAGCTGCACGACGTGCGCGAATCCCGCATAGGCCTGTGGCTCATTGGTGGTGACTTCAACATGATCCTCTCGGCGGCCGAGAAGAGCAATGATAATCTCAACCACCGCATCATGAGCAGGTTTCGACGATTTATTGCCGATGAGGAGCTTCGTGACTTATACATGCATGGCCGCCGTTATACGTGGTCTAATGAGCGCGACAACCCGACCCTAGTCCGCAACGACCGCATCCTATGCACCTCTGGATGGGAGTCTGCTCACCCACACTGCCTCCTGCAGTGCCTCTCCTCGGCATCATCGGACCACTACCCGCTTCTAGTCGACTGTGCGGCGCGGCCACCCGGGGCTAGACGCTTCCACTTCGAGAGATTCTGGCCAAAGCTTCAGGGCTTCCATGATGTGGTTTCTGAGGCGTGGACTTCCGCTGTGCCTGACGCCAATCCTTTCCAAAGGATCGTGACACGTCTCAAGGCTACGGCGAGACAACTGCAGCGATGGAGTACGCGCATGATCGGTAACGTTTCCCTACAGCTCAAGGTTGTGCGGGAGCTCATCGCGCGCCTAGACGCGACGCAAGACTATAGACCACTCTCCCATCTCGAGACCTGGCTGTGACGGAGGCTCAAGGCTTCATACCTGGGCCTCGCCTCCCTTGAGAGATCGATCGCACGGCAGCGGGTGCGCCTTTCCTGGCTACGGAGCGATGACGCTACGCTATCTTACTACAAAATCCATGCGGCGCACTGTAAGCAGTGCAACCTCATGACGAGCCTCCGAGTGGGCCCCAACACTGTCACCGATCATGATGCCATGGTTGACGCCGCCTTCGACCACTTCTCTGAGGTGCTCGGTACCGCTTCTGAGCGAGATATCACGCTCGATCTCCATGCTCTTCAAGTCCCGCAGTTCGACCTGCTTGTGCTTGACGAGCCCTTCACTGATGACGAGATTTGGGACGCCGTCAAAAGCCTGCCGGCCGGCAAGGCGCCCGGCCCCAATGGCTTCACTTCCGAGTTCCTTGTGGCTTGTTGGGACACGATCAAACATGACTTCCGTGAGGCTTTCGACAAGCTATACTCCATGAATGGACGCAGCTTTCAAAAGCTACACGAGGCTTTGCTCACTTTGCTCCCGAAGCGTGCGGATGCGAGATCACTTTATGACTACCGGCCGATTAGTCTTATCCACATTTTCGCCAAGCTTGTCGCGAAGTTGCTCTCTCTTCGGCTGGCTCCCCACCTACGGTCCATGGTTTCTACAAACCAGAGTGCTTTCATCGGAGGACGGTGCATCCACGACAACTTCATGCTCGTGCAGCAAACGGCCCGTCTCCTACACAACCTCAAGGCACCACGTATGCTCCTCAAGCTTGATATCGCGCGGGCTTTCGACAGCGTGTCCTGGCCTTTTCTCCTCCAGGTCTTAACGCACCTTGGCTTCGGGCCACGCTGGCATGAGTGGATTTCTATCCTTCTCTCCACGGCCTCGACGAGGGTGCTCATCAACGGTCACCCAGGCCCCCCGATTGATCATGCCCATGGCCTTAGACAGGGTGATCCGGTATCCCCCATGCTTTTCACGATCGTGATCGACGTCCTCAATACTATGATGCTACGGGCTATGGACACCGGCCTCCTGCACCGCCTCACCACCGGGCACGCGGCATCCAGCATATCTCTCTACGCGGACGACATCATCGTTTTTTGTCATCCGGACAGCCATGACATCGCTGTCGTGCGCACCCTACTCCAAGTCTTCGAGAGGGCTTCTGGGCTGCACACGAACTTCAACAAATGCTCAGCAACCCCGATCCATTGCACTGACCAGCATGATCACCTCCGAGATGCCATCAAGAAAGATCACAACAAGTTTGCTAAGGAAATGCACAAGCTCATATATCATGGATGACATGGAAATAGGTGCAACAAGGCAATCATAATGTGAGTCAATCCATGCATAAGATGCAAATATGTCATGTGTATGATATGTCCATCGAGCATGACATGTGTGAACACAATCAACAAATATGGAGGTGTTGGTATACCAATGCTCGATGTCGTGGCATGAGTGGAGGTTCGAAGGTGCATCCAATAAGTCCGAGCGCTCCTCAACTTGAAGGTTCATGGGTTCCATCTCCAATGTCGGTTCTCCATCTAATAGATGTAACATGTAGACAAGAAGAAGGAAACAACAATGAAAGAGTGACCCATCCAACATGCATATTTGAGGATGGCTCAAAGGGAAGGAGTTCACCTTTAGGAGATTCTCGCAAATGTTGGTGTTCCACATCATGTATGCCTTCACATGACCAAATTGTCTCATGACGGTATCGCCTTGTGAATCCTTCAACATGAAAGAACATGACAAACACTCGGAAAAACAAATGAGGTTAGCGGAGATGCAAAACCTATCATTCGTGTGGTAAAATACCAAACAAGTGGATGCATCATGCTCATCATAAGAAAGTACAAGGGAGCATTTCATAGTATGGAGGCATATGATGATGTGAGGACAACCAAATACAATAGGCGCAATCAAGCAAGCATGCATCACAAGTAAAGTGTCCAAGTCGCCACGATCAATAAGCATAGATGCAACAATTGGAGGCAAGCGATAGTGAACAAAATATATCATGTGAGAGGCATGAACATATACGTCATCAACCCAAGAAAGCAATGAATAATGGAACATGGGTGATGCGACTAAGCAAGCAATCATGTGAATCAAAGCAAGCAAGCTAGTATTGCGAAGATGCAACATACTAGAAAGAATCATGTCAAGTATGTTATGTGTGCAAATGGTGGGCATGAATAATGAACAAGACATATCACAAGCATGAAAGGAGGATCTGAGCAAAATAGCATCAATAGCATGAGGCACATGATAAACATGGCAATAGCAACAAGGATCTCCACCAAGCATGCAAATACGCATAGGAGTAACATAATTGTGAATCATGGGTAGATGCCAGCAAGGGTCACAATTGCATGGCAAAGGCATAGAAGCAAGCATAACATGCAAAGTGAACACGGTAAAATGAGCAAGAGAGCGGTATATAGCCCATAGCCGTGTGAGAGCCAAGTGAGAGAGATGTGCATAGTCATTGCGCGAAAGGAATGGTGGTAAGGATAGTTCACGGGATCCCAAGTAATCTTTTCTCTCAAGAGCTCGTTTCGTCAACTCTTGGGATTGAGAGGTTGACAAGTATACGTGAGTACCTACACAAAACAAAGACAAAGGGAAAATTGTGTGTGCGTGGTAGATGTACACATCATCCATCATGATGCGCACGTGCTTGTGTTGGTTAGCACAAAATATCCAATGCTCAAATAAATGAGTTGTGTGATATAGAAATATGTCATCCATCATGAGAGGTTTGTTGTTATATATAGCATAATGGAGACTCAAAGGATGTAATGCATCATTCGCAATATCTAGAGCATTGTGAGGAATGGTATTCATGTGGTGCACACAAGGGATGTAATCATGTGAAACACAATAATTTTCATGGCATGGCATATGAGATGAATTGCACAAATTTTGCAAAGGAACATAACAATATCATCACAAGAGAAACAAAAGCCAATGACCATCATCTCGTCATCTATGTCATATGTGCAAATGGGATTTATTTTAATGGGGCATGCATAGTTACTATGTTGAGATTGAAATTAAGTAATATTGGAGATCTCACTCATAGCATATGACAACGTTAATGGATTGTCAAACATGATGTGACCAAAAAATTCACATGATATCCTATGGAGCATAGCATCACAACTAGGCAACTCAACATGCTCATCATCATATTTATCATAAATAGGTAAGTCATGACATGAAGAAGTCGCACTAGCATGAAGCAAGGGTAAAGGTGTGTCAACATCATGCAAGCAATCATTCGTAAAATAGTCCACTAGTGGGACAAGAGAAGCACCATCACCTATGTTACCTTTGGAGCACCGCTCATAGGTTGTAGGTGAGGTGTCGAAGACCAAGTCGTGGTCATCTTCATCTTGATGGAACCATGTGGGGGTGCATCATCGTCCACCATGGCCACCGTCATCTCCATTGGAGGTATGGACTCATCGAGGATAGGCGTGTCATCATGTAGGAGACCTAGCACCAAAGAAAACACACTCGGAGTAGAGGTTAAGTTGTTAGAAATCATAGTGGCCTCACGTGTCATGTCAACTACCTCACTCACTAAGTGTGGTGGCTCACTCACTCCCTCTTGGATGCTCTCAAGTGTGGGACTAGTGGTGGTCACACTCATCCTCTCATAGGAAATGCACTCAATGTTAAAAATGGTGGAGTCACTCATATCACTCATGGTGGGGTGGCTCTCCTCACATGGGAATTGGGGCATCTCTTTGTATGTGGGTGTAGGAGAGATGTAGGTGCAAATGTCTCCATGCTCAATCATGCCGTGGTCGTAGCCATGGATGAAGGCCGAAGATGGCACATCATCACTCTCCTCCAAGACCAAATATAAGGTCTCATGTGCGGTCTCGTAGCTTGACTCGGAGTATGAATCCAATATGGGTGCCGTCTTCATGTTATTGAAGAGGTTCATGCTCGTCGCCGTGGTCGAAGGGGATGGCCCTAGCTCGACCTTCTTGTCGCCGTCTTGTTGTAGGAGGTCCATATGATGTGGCACCTCATAGCTCGTCTCCATGACCGAAGGGAAATTCCCATGCTCGGCCATCTTCCTTGAGGGGCTTTCGAACATGGAAGTGTCGCCCTCACTTGTAGGTGGTTGCCTCGTTGGTGAAGATGTCGATGTAGGCGTACTCGTGGGAAGTAGGCGAAGATGTCGTACGTCCAAAGGCGAAGATGCCTTGATAGCACTTGGCGAAGATGCCGAAGTGGTTGTTGTAGCCGTAGCTCCGTCTTGGTGGTGCTCGTCTCGCGGAGTTCTCTTATGCTCATGAAGCTTGGACTTGGCATGAAGTAGGGCTTGTTTGGACTTGTACGTTTGCGCGTGTTGAGCATCTTCATGTTGATGATGTCGTTGTCGTGCTTGAGCTCGTAGTAGATGTCGTTCGTCGTCATTGTGCACATGATGCTTGGAGGTGTCTTGTCCTTCATGACGATGTTGGTGATGGTCGCCATGGAGATGTGGACGTGGACGACTTGCGCTTGTATCTAGTTTGTGCTCCGAAGATGATCGATTTTCTCGCCGCCGCCTTGAGGATGATGAAGGAGAAGAAGACTTGTAGTCGGCCACCAAGTCTCACAGTTGATCCTTTAGCTCACCCAACTTGGTCTCGATGTAGTCCCTTTTCCTTGCTTTGGAGTGGTGTATGTCGATGGCGAGGTTGTCGAGGCGCTCTTACAAGGTAGATTGTGCGCCTTGCATTTCGTGTTGTAGTCCGAAGATGGACATTTTGGTGATGTAGTTGTTCACGCCGTTGTTGTTGTTGAAGACCGGAGATCAAATGCCTTGTCTATCCATCACAAGACTCGAGCAAATATGAGTGGAAGAAAGGAAAGAACTAGACCAATGTACCTTATTGTAAGTGCATCTAGTGCCCCTTAGTGATTTTGGTGTATTGAAGACTTATAGGTTAAGGGACTAATGCGTTTGTGAGTGTACATAGGTCTATAAGTCTATGAGGAGTTTGATATTTATAGGAAAAGTCGACCCCTAAAAATGAATATCTTCGACTAAAGATTTTGGTATTTCTGAAGACTTTCATGAAGACTTTGAAAGTGAAGAAAATGGCGTGACCGTGAAGACTTGGTATTCATTCGAGGAAATTGATACTGCGAGCCACATCATCAACAGAGTATATCTTCACAAAACGCCTCATCGTTTCTGGACTAAGGCAATTGATACTGCGAGCCACATCATCAACAGAGTATATCTTCACAGATTCTTCAAAAAGACTGCCTATGAACTCCTCATTGATAAGAAACCCAATGTAAGTTATGTCAAAGTCTTTAGTGCTAAATGTTGGATTAGAGATCCTCATCACAACTCAAAATTTGCACCGAAAGCACATGAAGGTTTTATGCTTGGTTACGGAAAGGACTCGCACACCTACAGAGTCTTCAACAACGTTCTTCACAAAGTTGTTGAAACTGCAGATGTGCGGTTCAATGAAACTAATGGCTCGCAAAGAGAGCACCTACCTACTTTGATAGATGAACCAGCACCTGAGGAAACTATCAAGTTCAAGGATACTGAGGATGTCATTCCTACTGAAGAATCTGCTGAAGAATTCATTCCAGAACATGAAGAACATCGAGCTAATGCACCTGAAGAAAATGTTGAAGAAAATGGTGTTGAAGAAAACGCTGATCAAATTCTTCAACGACAACCAGCTCATCCTCGCATTGCAAAAGAAGTGCAAGTTGAAAAGATCATCAATGACATCAAAGCGCCAGGTCCTCTCACACGCTCAAAAGCTTCACATTTGTCTAACTTTTGTGGGCAGTATGCTTTTGTCTCTATTACAGAGCCCACTAAGGTAGATGAAGCATTTATGGAGCCTGAGTGGATTCAGGCTATGCAAGAGGAATTACATCAGTTCGAGCTTAACAATGTCTGGGAACTGGTCAAACGTCCAGATCCTCGCAAGCACAATATCATCGGCACAAAGTGGATCTACCGCAACAAGCAAGATGAAAATGGCCTTGTGGTGAGGAATAAGGCATGGCTTGTAGCTCAAGGCTACACACAGGTTGAAGGAATTGATTTCGATGAAACTTTTGCACTTGTTGCTAGACTTGAGGCTATTCGCATATTACTTGCTTATGCTAACCATCATGATATCATTTTATATCAAATGGATGTGAAAAGTGCATTCCTCAATGGTAAGCTTGAGGAAGAAGTATATGTTGCTCAACCCCAGGTTTTGAAGATCCAAAGAATCCTGACAAAGTCTTTAGACTCAACAAGGCCCTCTATGGCCTCAAGCAGGCCCCACGGGCTTGGTATGATACTTTGAAGGAACTCTTCATGAAGAAAGGCTTCAAACCCGGTTCACTCGACCCTACTCTTTTCACTAAATCTTATGATGGTGAATTGTTTGTGTGCCAAGTATATGTTGATGATATTATCTTTGGTTGTACTGACCAATGTTATAGTGATGAATTTGCCTATATGATGAGTGAAGAATATCAAATGTCTAGGATGGGAGAGTTGAAATTCTTCTTAGGTCTTCAAATTCGTCAACAACACAATGGCATATTCATATCTCAGGAGAAATACCTCAAGGATGTACTGAGGAAATTTGGCATGCAAGATTGCAAAGGCGTCAAAATTCCTATGCCCACAAATGGCCATCTGTGCACTGATGAAAATGGTATTGACTTCGATCATAAGGTATACCGCTCCATGATAGGTTCCTTATTATACTTATGTGCATCTAGGCCAGATATAATGCTTAGTGTTTGCATGTGTGCCCGATTTCAAGCTGCACCAAAGGAATCACACCATAAGGTTGTGAAGCATATTCTTTGATATCTAGCTCACACACCAACACTTGGATTATGGTACCCCAAGGGCTCGGCTTTTGATCTTGTTGGATATTCTGACTCTGACTATGCTGGTGATCGTGTGGATCGCAAGTCAACATCTGGTACATGCCATTTCCTCCGATGATCTTTGGTCTGTTGGTCCTCGAAGAAATAGAACTACGTATCACTATCTACTGCTAAAGCTGAGTACATTGCCGTTGGTTCTTGCTGTGCCCAATTGCTATGGATGAAGCAAACTCTCAAGGACTACGGCGTCAACATGAAGAATGTGCCTCTCTTCTGTGACAATGAGAGTGTCATCAAGATTGCTCACAACCTAGTTCAGCACTCGAAGACAAAGCACATTCAGATTTGTCATCATTTTCTTCGTGATCATGTGTTGAAGGGCGACATTTCTATTGAGCATGTGAAGACTAAAGAATAGCTAGCCGATATCTTCACAAAGCCCTTGGATGAGAAGAGATTTAGCAAGTTGCGGTGTGAGCTAAATATCCTAGAATCTTCGAATGTTCTTTGAAAAGGACACTCATCCTAACAATTATGCAAAATTGATGACTTAGATGTGCAACACATGAAGAAACATTTTTCTTCAATCAACCAACTACGCAGACTGCCACTGAGGAGGAACCAGAAATTCCTCAGCCTGAAGAACCTGCGATTGAGATTCCTGAGGTCGTAATGCAACTCACTGACACTCCTCTGCCGAAGCCAAAGAATCCATTCTCACGCAAGCAAAAGTTCAAGGCTGATGATTTCTTCGGCGAGCACGTATTCTTCGAAGACTACAACCCATATGACTCTGCTCGCATTAGGAAGAGGCGTTTCTGGACTTCTAGTCAAGCCAATTTCTATTCCTCAGTGCTGTTCAACAAGGAGAAGATCTTCTACCATGAGCATATTCCTCACGTGGATATGGAATCTCTGTCATGCTTCGCACCAGTCCTCAGTGTTCTTCACGACGCTAGACTGCTAAACTTTTTCTCTGACATCTACGATTGGAATGAAGAACAGATTCTTCAATTCTATGAAACGCTGCACATCACCAGAGATGCTGAAGATGTGAATTCATGGGTGCTGGACTGGATGTCTGAAAACACTCACTACACTGCACCAGCCTCTAAATAGCCGCCCCCCTACAACCACTAGCTGGTTGGCTGCTCCGAGAGAAACTGACACTTGTCATTTGAGAGCAACCCATCCTCCGAGGACTTTGAACGAAAATCATAAAGTGAGGAAAAACCAAAAACCCAAAACCCAAACACCTACAAACCCCAAGTGATTGAGCATCACTGAAGAGATTGATCCTAAGTGGATCCGACGCTTGTTACCTTTGGAGGCTGTGCTTCTTCCAGACGGTTAGGCGTCATGGTGTAGAGCATCCAAGAGGAATTGTGGATCGCCGAGTGACCAAGTTTGTGAAGGTTTGGAAGTCGCCTGAAGACTTACCACGAGTGATTGGACGAGGTCTGTGTGACCTTAGTTCAAGGAGAATACGGTGAGGACTGGGTGTCTTAAGACTAAGTGTCCTTGACTGGGTGTCTGGGACTGTGTGTCCTCGAGTTTAAATACTCAGCCGCTCCAACCAGACGTACAACTGAGACAGCAGTCCGAACTGGTCTACCAAATCATTGTCTTCACCAAGCTCACTGGTTCTATTTCCTCAACTCTTTCATTTCCTCATAACTCTGTTGTGTGCTTGTTCATATCTGTGTTAGAAGACTTTGACTGAAGACTTTCTCAATTTCCTCAGTTTAATTTATTCAGTCTGTTTGTCTTCATCATGTGTTATCATGTTATTACGCTTCATGTACTCTCTGTCTGTCTTCATTTCATCATGATGACTATGCTTGTATTCTGTTATGTTTACTTTTGAGTACTTATTCCGCTGCTAGTAGTTCTTCGCTAAGGAATTTCCTCTCCGGCAAATGCCTCGGTGAAGAATTTCATAAAAATCGCCTATTCACCCCCCCCCCCTCTAGTCGATATAATGCACTTTCACTTATCCAATGTTTAAGATGGATCAATGATCACTCAATAATGTATCAAGGAAATAGCACAATTGGTATCGGATCTTGTCAATTCTCACACCTACACAAATAAGGCTTATGGTGGAGCTCGGTGAGGATAGTGGCACAAAAATTTGATGCAAAATGTTAGCAAGAGTCAATAATGTTGGAAAAGATTCACAAATTCACAAGTGAAACAAGTAGACCATTAGCAATATGTGGCACATGGAAAAACACACACACAGATAGATAAATTGGGTCGTGCAACCAAGGAATGAGCACAAAATGTGGAATCCACGGAAAACGCTCGTGTTGCACAACTCAAGAGAGACGCTAGCACGATTGCTCAATAGGCGGATAGGACACTTGTGCACAACCTATAAGATGCAAAATGTATGATCTTTCTATCCCAAGTATGCTATATGTATGATGTTCCCGTTGTTCTTCTCAAGATGATCCAAGATGATCGGATATGACAATCTTATGTCCAATGTGGTATGATGCTATGGCACTTGCTTACAAGCTCTTTGCTCTCTTTTCTTTTTCTTAAAAGCTTATTCTCTCTTTTTTTGTATATGGCCACTATGCGAAATGCACAAACCAAGATAGCAATTGTGTATATGCAGGAACAATCTTGTGACACAAGAGATGATATGATACCAATATGATATGGTATGTATGCAATGGGAGGTGTAGATCACTAATGTGCATAAGTAACGTTGCCGGTAATACTCAAATGGCTAGTCTCGATAGGCAAGTGACGCAAAATGGGCTAGGGGTTATCAATGCAATTGCAAGGGTGATTGTACAATGGTGTCATCGAGGTTACTGTCCTTGAAGATGGTGAGTGGCGGTGTTCTTGATGTAGATACCAAGATGATGGAGACTCGTCCCTAAGTAGCCGAAACACCATAGGAAACGGAAAAACCGCGAACTCAAAATCTCACGGACAAAAGTCAAATGGTGGTAGCGGCAATGGCAATGCGGAAGTGGTGGTGGTGGTTGAAGAAGAAGCAATCGTCCCTAAGTAGCATAAACACCTTAGGAGACACAAGTCACCACTCAAACAACCACAAATGCTAAATGGAGCAAAATGGGTTAGGTTGCGGAAGGCTATGTTGGGTTTTGCGGATGATATGGTGGAAGGCCTAGTTAAAGAAGCCAAAATGCCAAAACTTTGATGGAGTCAAATGGTGTTGGAGCCTATCTAGGTGGATGGGGGATGTCAATAGCTACTCAACAAGCTAAAGAACGTGAAAATCGGACTCCGGATGTTGAAGTTATGGGCAAAATGGTGAAGCACTCGTGGCTGTCCTGGGGGGGTCGTGCGCACGGGGGTAGGAGCCCATGGGCACGGGGTGTCCACAGAGTTTTCGGGGGGGCTGTGCGCACGGGGTCTGGGGTCCGTGGGCATGGGGTGGGCGGAAATTTTGTGATTTCGTGGCGGAAATTGGAGATTTCTTGGGCAAAATTGGAGAGATTTTGGGGATGGATGGTGGAGAAAAGATGGGGGAAAGCTAGATCCACTTGAAACCAAGCAAATCCATGGATCAAATCCAACAAAACATCATCAAAACCAACAAATCACAAAAAAATTGGGGCTATTTTTGGTGGGGAATTTTTGAATTTAGGACAAAATCAACAAAACTAGGCTAGAAAACAAAGAGGGGGCTCCAATTTCGTGACAAACCATGGCTCATGATACCAAAATGGTGTAGGGTGGAACCCTAAGTGGAGATCTTTCATGAATTGGAGGGGGAATCCCCAAGAACAAGATGAACACAAGAGGGAAAACACTCAATTGACTAGATCCAATCACACATATGCTAGATCCAATCACACAGAGAGAGATACAATGATTCAAAGACAACAAAGGAAAGATACAAGGTGCTAGTTCATCCCAATCCTATGAGGAATGAGGTCTTGGTGATCCTATGATGGGGATCTATCCACTAGGGATCTTCTCCATGGGAGGTCTTGATCTATCCACTAGGAATCTTCTCCATAGGAGGTCTTGATCTCCAATGGAGAGGTCTCTCTCTCTCTCTCAAGAGGAGGAGTGGTACAAGGAGCAAAGCTCACATAGATCATGTCATATCCTTTGCTAACCCTAACAAATGACCTAGGGACGAAATATTTGGGTGGCTGGAGATGAGGGACGAGTGGAGGGGCAAAAGGGGCATCTCCCAGCCAACTCACAGGTAGGCCCATGCGCACGGGCTAAGTCAGCCCCGTGGGCACGGGGGTCCCGTGTGCACGTGGTCTTTTGGGGCCCGTGCGCATGGGGTATCCAGAAACTCTCTGGATAGGCCGTGTGCACGGGGTCCTCTAAACCGTACTTCTTCTTCCATCTTCTCGCCTCTGTCTTCCTTGCGGTATTCCCGTCCTTCTCCTCGGACTCGACGAGCTTCCTTCTTTCGTGCGTTCTCCTCGTTGATGGTGTAGTTGTACTCTTCCGATTGGGTTCCTCCTCGAAGAATGTGTAGCTCTGCTCACACCTATGCATGCACACGAGAGAGGGGTCAAGTAGTATACCATCCTCGAAGGGTACAAGTGGACACGTGTAAAGGAGACGATTCACCTTTGTAAGCATGAAGTAGATGTCACACGTGTCACTTGACGAAGTGGCTCTTGACATGGCGATGTCCATAGGATGCTCCGCATCACATTCTTCTTGCTCAAAGCATGCAAAGGCGAAGCAATGGTGCTAAAATCCTTCACAAAGCGACGGTAGAAACCCGCAAGGCCAAGAAAACTACGCACTTGATGCAAGTTGGTTGGTTGCGGCCAAGTCTTAATAGCATGGATCTTGGACTCATCAACATGAACACCCTTAGAAGAAACAACAAAACCCAAGAAAACGAGCTTATCAACACCAAAAAGGCATTTCTCCATATTAGCATAGAGGCGCTCTTTTTTAAGAGTTTGCAAAATGGTGCGGACATGGGTGACATGATCTTTGATAGATTTGCTAAACATAAGAATGTCATCATAGTAGACCACAACAAATATACCAATGTAAGGGCGAAAGACATGATTCATGAAGCGCATAAAAGTGCCTGGTGCTTCCGAAAGACCCATAGGCATGACTAACCACTCATACAAACCAAACTTGGTTTTGAAGGCGGTTTTCCATTCATCACCCTCTTGTATGCAGATTTGATAGTAACCACTCTTAAGATCAACTTTGGAAAATATAGTGGCACCGCTAAGCTCATCAAGCATATCATCTAGGCGTGGAATGGGATACCTATAGCGAACGGTGATAGCATTGATAGGTCTACAATCGGAGCACATGCGAAAACTACCATCACGTTTTAGCACAAGAATGACCGGAAGGGCACAAGGGCTCAAACTTTCATGCCAATGTCCATGGTCTATGAGATGCTTTACTTGCTTTTGTATTTCTTTTGTTTCATCGGGGTTGACATGGTATGGAGCTTTGTTCGGAAGAGGTGCTCCGGGGATGAGGTCGATTCGGTGCTCAATGCCTCGTAGAGGAGGTAGACGCGGAGGTACCTCATCGGGGAAAACATCTTGAAATTCCTGCAAAAGAGAAGACAACACTAGAGGAAGAGTGTGAGAAGTGTTAGTTTGTGATGCATTGTCCTTGCACACGAGGACGTAGTGTAGGACACTAGATGGGTTCTCACACACTTCTCTCATCTCACGTTTGGTGTCAAATAGAAGTAGGTTCTTGTTTTCGCTCATCGTGTAGGCACTCAATTTTGGCTTGTGGCGCTCACTCTCTTTTTGGTGGCTCGCTCTCTCACTATGATCTCCACGAGGGGTGGCTTGCTTGTGGCGATCACTTGACTTGGCGACATTGGACGGAGGACGTACTCCTTGCCCTTCATCTTCAAGATGTAGTTGTTCATTCGGCCGTTGTGGATAACTCCTCTATCGAATTGCCATGGACGTCCAAGGAGAAGATGACAAACGGTCATTGGAACGACGTCGCACTCCAAGGTGTCTTCGTAGGCGCCAATTTTGAAGGAGACTTGTACCCGGTGCTCGACTTGGATGGTGCCAGAGTCACTAAGCCACTGCACTTTGTATGGATGTGGATGCTTCATCTTGGGCAATTGGAGCTTGGAGCAAAGTTCTTCACTTGCGAGATTATGACAACTCCCTCCATCGATGATGACCTTGATGGATCGTCCATTGACGCCGGCCCTGGTGTGGAATATGTGGCATCATTGGTCTTCTTCTTGGTGACGTTGGAGAGTCAAGACTTTGGAGACAACAAGTGCGGGACTTGAGTCTTCATCACAAAAGACTTGTTCTTCTTCATTGTTCACTTGGCGGTGCATGCGACTTGCTCGAGGGCTTCCATTTCATCTTCGCACATGGAGTCATAAGTGACATCGTCATTGAAGACCATGGTTCGCTTGTTGGTGCACTCGTAGGACTTGTGGCCTCGGCCTCCGCAAGTGAAACACTTGAAGGAACTCGTCTTGACGGTCTCGTCGGTTGGAGTTGATGATGATGAAGCTCTCGGCTTGAAGTTGCTCGTAGGAGGATGACTTGTAGGTGACGAAGCTTTCTTGGAAGTCGACTTGTCGAGGTTGGAAGTAGAAGGTCTTGTAGTCGGTGTTGGAGTCGTTGAAGCTTGGTTGTTGGAGAAGCCGTAGGACTTGGATGAGAACTTGGCATACTTGAAATCATCTGGCACTTGGTGTTCCGCTTTGGTAGCTTGGTGCACTAGCTCGATGAGATTTGAGTATGGTTGGAAGTCGGCGATCTTCTTGATAGGATGATTGAGTCCGTTCAAGAAACATGCCATTATTTGCTCATCATCTTCTGTGACATTGGCTCTTATCATTGCAATCTCCATCTCCTTGTAATATTCTTCAACGCTCTTTATTCCTTGCTTGAGTTGTTGGAGTTTCTTGAAGAGGTCGCGGTTGTAGTAGGTAGGTACGAAGGATGCTCTCATGACATCCTTCATTTTCGCCCAAGTAGTGATGGGTGGTTCACCTCTTGCCTCTCGGCGCTCTATGATTTGTTCCCACCAAATGAGGACATAGTCTTGGAACTCAAGGGATGCCATTGCGATCTTCTTCTCTTCTTCAAAATTGTGCAAACAGAAGATCTTGTCAACCTTCAATGCCCATGAAAGGTACTCTTCGGGATCGTTGCTTCCGTTGAACTTGGGCATGGTGAACTTGAGTTTGCCATAACGTTGCTCTTCATTGTGTTGGGGTCGGGGATGATGACGCCCATGTTGTTGATGATTGATCAACTCATGGTGCTCTTGGCGCGGAGGGTTGTTATCGCCATGTTTTTCTTGTCGTGGAGGATCTCCATTGTCTTCATTCTCTTGATTGACTTGTTGTTCTTGGCAAGCTTGTGGAGGAGCTTGTCGAGCTCGAGGAGGAACTTGCCGATGCACGCGAGCTTGAAATCTTCGTTCTTGAATTTCTTCACGAAATGCTTCCTCTTGTTCACGGGCTTGTCGGCTTCGGTCGGCAATGGCTCAACTCGAATCGCGTAGAGCTTGTTGCGCCGCAAGTGCTTGAGGGTCACGGAGTTGTTGTTATTAACGTTGTGCCTCGGCATCTTGAGCATTTTGGTGTAGACGCGCTCGCTCTTCCTCTTCATGTTGGCGTTGTCGTTGCCGTTCTCGTGCTAGCGCAAAGGCCTCTTGAGTTTGACGTTGTCCGTGCTCTTGAGAGTCGGTGTCTCATAGGGGATTGAGGCTTCCTTGACGGTCGGTGCGCGCGGCTCGACGAAGAGTGTTCGATGTCGGTGTACTAGAGCCGGAGAGGGTGAAGTCGGAGTGGCGGCTTGAACGACTCCTTCTTGAAGTGGAAGACGAGCGGTTGAGCAACAAAGCACGAATTTGGTCCATCCTTGCGGCATTCTCTTGCTTGTGATCGTCGAGCTTGTGGTCGAAGTAGTCCCTTGTATGTTGCTCGGAAAGTCGCAAGTCGGCGGCAAGGTTGTCGATGCGTTCACTCATAGCGTGTTGCTCTTGATGCAAAGCACGTTGTGCACCGAAGAGGTGACTCTTGGTGACGAAGGAGTTCATGTCGTCGTCTTGCTCCATGAAGAGTGGGTTGGTAGAAGTACTTGGCATATCCATCATTCCAAGACAAATGTGAGTGGTAGAAAGAGAAGAACGAGTACCAAATGTACCTTAACCGAAGTTGAAAGTGGATCGAGGATCACTCCAATGTAGGACAAGGAAATAGCACAATTGGTACGAGTTCTTGTCGGTTTCTCACACCTACACAAGTAAAAGCTTTTGGTGGAGCTCGGTTAGGATCGTGGCACAAAATTTGATGCAATTGTAAGTGAGCTTCAATAATGTTGGAAAAGATTCGCAAGATGCAATGTAACAAGTAGACCAAGCATATAAGGTACACGGAAACACACGCGCAAAAAGATAAGTGGGGTTGTGCAACCAAGGGTGAGCCAAAATGTGGAATCCACAAAAATGCTCTTGTTGCACAACACTAGAGAGACGCTAGCACGATTGCACAATAGGCGGATACAAGAACTTGTGCACAACCTACTTAGCAAAACTGCAACGACTTCTATCCCAAATATTTTGTATGCAAGGTGTTGCTATGATATGATCCAAGATGATCGAGTATGACAATCTTAATGTTGTAAGATGCTATGGTTCTTGCTTAAAAGCTCTTTGCTTATCTTTTCTCTTTGCTAAAAAGCTTGTTTGGCTCTTTGATGTTTGAGCTCTTTTCTCAGGCAATGCTTGACGAACCAAGATAGCAAATGAGTATGTGATGACAACTTTGTGACACGAGAGATGATACCAATATATGCAACAATGATGTATGTATGCTATGGGAAGTATGATCACTAATGTGCAAAAGTCTCATTGCCGGCAATACTCAATGGCTAGTCTCAATGGGTAAGCAACGCAAAGGAGTAAGGCTATGATGGCTATCAATGTAATGGCAAGAATGATATGTCCAATACCAAGATGAGGTTACCAGTCTTGCTTCCGGTATGGTGTCAAAATGGTGGCACGAATACCAAGATGTAGTCGAGGTGGTCGTTGTTGATGACGCATCCGTGGCGAAGATGAACGGTGGCGATGTCGATGTCGAACCGTACCTAAATAGACGAAACACAAAAGGATACGGTACCGCAACTCAAATTCTCAAACCTCGAAGTAGCAATTGTGTCAGAGAGCGAAATGGTCCAAAGATGGTTGGGTTATGCGGAAGTGGTGGAGGTATGCAGAAGTATATATGGTATATGGTGGGCACTGGAACGAAATTTGGTGGAAATTGGGCGGAAAACGGGGCGGTGGATGGAGATGTTGCTGCCAGGGGCCGGATGTCCGGGTGGGGCCAGATGTCCGGGCTCTACGGGCCGGATGTCCGGGCTCTGGATCCGGGGACAAACGGATGAACACCGCGTGGGGAGGTTAAATCCGGGCGAAATTCGGAGGGATTTGTGGATGGAAATTGGGGGAAAATGATGGGAAGCTAGATCCACTCAAAACAAAGCAAATCCACGGATCCGAACCAACAAAATCTCAACACACCAAGAAATCACAAAAAAAATTGGGGCTATTTTTGGTGGGGAATTTTCGAATTAGGACGAGAAACAACAAAACAAGGCTAGAAACACAACGGGGAGGCTCTGAAATCGTGAACAACATGGCTCTAGATACCAAGATGATGTAGGGTAGAACCCTAATCGCCCGATCTTTCACGAAAGGAGCGGATCCCGCGAAGAACATGAGGAACACAAAGAGGGAAACGGGGGAAATCACAAGGGGAAACACAAGAGGAACAGTCAAACTAACAAGAACAAGTCACACATGTGCTAGATCCTCGGATACATAGAACGATACATGGTCCACGGACAACTAGGGACGATACAAAAGGGTAACCGGTTCTTCTCCGTGAGGAGGTCTTGATGTTCTTCCCTAAAGAGGGGTCTTGAATCTGCTTGGGGATCTTCTCCGGTGGAGGCTCGAATCTCCGATGAGAAGGTAACCAAGTGGATGAGCAAAGCTCTCACACAAAATATGAGCTAATCCTTTGCTAACCCTAGAAAGTTGGACGAGGTGGAGTATATATAGTCTAGGGGGTAGAAGGGGTACACGGGCCTCGACCCTTTACTATGCGCAGACAGGGAGGCCGGACGTCCGGGCGTCGGGCCGGATGTCCGGGCGTTCGCGGAGGGCCGGATGTCCGGGATGTGGAGGCTGGATGTCCGGGCTAGTGAAGCTAGCCATGTTGCTCTCGGGTTCGGGGGTGTCCGGATTTCCAGGCAGGGGGGGGATATCATGGACTTCAGGAAGGGCCGGATGTCCGGGCTTGCGGGGCCGGATGTCCGGGGCCTGTAGGCACTTGGTGGCTGAGCAGCTGTAGAGGAAGGCGCTCCAGGGGCCGGATGTCCGGGGCCTTGGCCGGATGTCCGGGGCCTGGGAGATGCTCTTGGCTCCTTCCGTTGGTTCTCCTAATCTGTGGACTTGGGGACTTGTCCGTCTTCATGCACATCTTCGGGAGGACCCTCTTGGTACCTAATCATGCACAACATCTCGGACTTAGGTAGTAGCCATGTCTCATGCATAGAAAGTGGAAGTTCGAAGAGGAGTGAGTTCACCTTATCTTTGATAGCTTTGGCTCGGTCTCGTGTCATTGGTCCAAGTGGTGTCGTTGGAGGTGTAGGTGCGTCCATGGGGATGATCTTGGGGTGCTCCGCATCAAAGGTGCTTGCACGCTACAACAACAACGCATACAAGATCGACATCCCTCGTGACAAGTACTCCGTGAGCGACATCTTCAACATCAAAGATCTCTCGCCCTACCATGGTGATGAGGATTTCGATCCGAGGACGGATCTTCCCCAAGGGAGGGGAGATGATGCGGAGCATCCCAAGATCATCCCCATGGATGCACCCACACCTCCAACGACACCACTTGGACCAATGACACGAGCCCGAGCCAAAGCTATCGAAAATAAGGTGAACTCACTCCTCTCCGAAATTCCACTTTCTATGCATGAGACATGGCTACTACCTAAGTACGAGATGTTGTGCATGATTAGGTACCAAGAGGGTCCCCCCGAAGATGTGCATGAAGATGTACAAGTCCCAAAGTCCAAGGAAGAGGAGAACCAATGGAAGGAGCCAACAGCATCTCCCAGGCCCCGGACATCTGGCCAAGGCCCCGGACGTCCGGCCCCTCGAGCGTCTTCCACTACAGCAGCCCAGCCGCAGAAGGCTACAGGCCCCGGACATCCGGCCCCGGCAGCCCGGACATCCGGCCTCTCCCGAGCCCCCGGACATCCGGCCACCGGCCCGGAAATCCGGCCCCTCCGAACCCGAGAGCAACAAATGCCACCACTCCAGCCCGGACATCCGGCCCCCAGCCCGAACATCCGGCGTCGCCTGAAAGCCCGGAAATTCGGCCCGACCAGCCCGGACATCCGGCCTCCCCTATCTGCGCACAATGAAGGGTCGAGGCCCATGTATCCCTTCTCCCCCCCTAGACTATATATACTGCACCCCGTACAACTTTCTAGGGTTAGCAACGGATTAGCTCATATTTTGTGTGAGAGCTTTGCTCATCCACTTGGTTACCTTCTCCTCGGAGATTCGAGCCTCCACCGGAGAAGATCCCCCAAGCGGATTGAAGACCCCTCTTTAGGGAAGAACATCAAGACCTCCTCAGGAGAAGAACCGGTTACCCTTTTGTATCATCCCTAGTTTATCGTAGATCATGTATCTTACTTTATGTACTCGAGGATCTAGCCCATGTTGTATCGCCCTCGATGCGGCTATATCTCCCACGTGTCGAAGCACGACTTAGAGGCATAACCGCATTGAAAGCAATGTCGCAAGTGAGGTAATCTTCGCAAACAACCCATGTAATACAATAAGGGGAAAAGATACATAGTTGGCTTACAATTGCCACTTCATACAAATACATGAATAAAGCATTACATCATCCAAATACACTCAAGGTCCGACTACGGAACCAAAATAAAAGAAGAACCCCAAATGCGACACGGTCCCCGATCGACCCCAACTGGGCTCCACTACTGATCAACTAGAATGAAACAACACAAAGGACAAGATATTCATCGAGCTCTTCCTTGAGCTTGGTTGCGTCATCTGCATGGACTCAATGGCACCTGCAAGCTGGTTGTGGAAGTATCTGTGAGTCACGGGGACTCAGCAATCTCACACCCTCGCGATCAAGACTATTTAAGCTTATGGGTAAGGTAAAAGTATGAGGTGGAGCTGCAGCAAGCGACTAGCATATATGGTGGCTAACATACGCAAATGAGAGCGAGAAGAGAAGGCAAATCACGGTTGATAAAAGTATGATCAAGAAGTGATCCTAGAACAACCTACGTCAAGCATAACTTCAACACCGTGTTCACTTCCCGGACTCCGCCGAGAAGAGACCATCATGGTTACACACGCGGTTGATGTATTTTAATTAAGGTCAACTTCAGGTTTTCTACAACCGGGCATTCACAAATTCCCATCTACCCATAACTGCGGGCACGGCTTTCGAAAGTTCATAACCCCATAGGGGTGTCCCAACTTAGCCCATCACAAGCTCTCACGGTCAATGAAGGATACTCCTTCTAGCGGGAAGACCCGATCAGACTCGGAATCCCGGTTACAAGACATCCTCGACAATGGTAAAACAAGTCCAGCAAGACCACCCGCTGTGCCGACAAATCCCGATAGGAGCTGCAGATATCTCGTTCTTAGGGCACACCAGATAAGATAAGCCTACATGAGCCGACGTAACCTAAGTTGCCAAGGGATGGCCCTGCACGGTGCTCTGGGTTGGACCAACACTTAGAGAAGCACTGGCCCGGGGGGGTTAAAATAAGATGACCCTTGGGCTGGCCTAACCCAAGGGAAAAAGAGGCTAGGTGGCGAATGGTAAAACCAAGGTTGGGCCTTGCTGGAGGAGTTTTATTCAAAGCGAACTATCAAGGGGTTCCCATTATAACCCAACTATGTAAGGAACGCAAAATCCGGGAACATAACACCGATATGACGGAAACTAGAGCGGCAAGAGTGGAACAAAACACCAGGCATAAGGCCGAGCCTTCCACCCTTTACCGAGTATATAGATGCATTAATTAAATAAGATATATTGTGATATCCCAACAAGTAAACATGTTCCAACAAGGAACAACATCTCCATGTTCCACCAAGGAACAATACTTCAATCTTCACCTGCAACTAACAACGCTATAAGAGGGGCTGAGCGAAGCGGTAACATAGCCAATCAACGGTTTGCTAGGACAAGGTGGGTTAGAAGCTTGGTTCAAAAATATGGGAGGCATGATAAGCAAGTGGTAGGTATCGCAGCATAGGCATAGCAAAAGAGCGAGCATCTAGCAAGCAAAGATAGAAGTGATTTCGAGGGTATGATCATCTTGCCTGAAATCCCGCAAGGAAGAAGGACGAGTCCATGAAGAAGACAAACGGACGTAGTCGAACGGGTCCTCACACACGCGACGTTACCGGAACCAACCCGAAGAAGCAAACACCGGAAAGGAAGCACACAACATAGTAAACAACCAACACAAGAACATGGTATGATATGCGGGATGCGGTATGTGATGCATATGCATGATTTGACAAGGAATGATTGAACCTGGCCTCAACTTGGAAATCCAAGTGTGCCACTAGAAAGGTAAGATGATTTCGCTTGAAGTCGATATAAAGAACACCGGAATCGGAGACACGGTTTGGAAATGGCAAGCAAAACAAATATGGCACCGGTTTGCGATTTACAGCAAATAGCCATCTAAATGCAACAAGATGAACATGCTACAGCACCTAAACATGGAATCAAAATACATGGAAGGGATCCATTCATGATGCTTAACAAAAGAGGAACACTGAGCTACGGCCAATTCATCCATTAACAGGTTCAAACAAGCATGGCAAAGATGCAATTGGTAAGCAGATCTCAGACTTAGTGAAATTAACACTTGTCTGGAATTTCAGATCAGGTAGCACACTTTGGAGCATTAAAACTATATGCTACAGGGCCTGAACATGGCAAAGAAAATCATGGCATGGAGCTACTCAAAGAGCTTAACAAAAGTCCCTTAGTGGCCTTGAGCCAAAAGGGATCAGAAAATACAATTGCAAGCATGTGAACATGGCAAAAACATAAACAGATCATAGACTTAGTGAAAAACTGGAGCATGCAAAATAGATATCAAGTAGGCATGTTTACGAGCTCGATGCACTCACTACAGAGCAAGGCATGACAATCTAAACATACACCCATCAAGAATACACCTTATACAAGCTAGAAATGGCAAGAACAATAACATAGCATGCATGGATCAACTACAACATCCCCGGCAAAATCGCTAACAAGTAGACAATCTGCCCAGATTCACGAAATGGCAAAAGTAGAGCTCGATTGACTCAATCTAGGGTGCTCCATAATTGCAAACAAAGACATGGATGGATAGAGCACTACAAGATTAACAAATCATCCTTACTGATCATCCTCAAAAGAGGCACGGATTACTAGGAAACAACATGAACATATGGCATATTGATATAAACTGATCTAGGACTTAGTGGAATTGCTAAGTCCCTGAAATCAGCATTAACGAATGCACCACTTTGCAAGCTTGTGCTAGTCATCACACACATCACAAAAATACATGGATAGCACCTATGGAAAGATGGCATGGCATATAACAAAACACATGTAGAGCTCAGGATCATATCATGCACACATTAATGATGGCAAAAATGACAAATATCTAATTGGAGCAGCAGATCTGACAATTATCTCAAATAGCATTCTTCTAACAGCATTTTGGGCATCAGGATGAACTCAAATGAAAATGATGCAATGAGATGAAATGATGTACTCTCTGAGACGAACATTTCGATATGCTATATGCCCAAAACGGATCTACGGATGCAAAGTTACGACACGATGAACATGGCAATTTGAATCTGGAAATTTCGGGGACTTGGTGAAATTTATACCTTCGCGAAAAGTCAACGGGCGGACGAGGTGGTGCGGGATGGCGAGATCCGGGACGCGGGGAGGCGTTTGGATGGCAGGGTTGGTGGATCTGGTCCACCCCGGTCCAGATCTGGCCGGACCAAATCTCCGGCGAGGTGGCGCGAACTCCGGCGAGGTGCTCCTCCGGTGAACTCGTGCCGCGGCGGGGATCCGAAGGAGCGGCGAGGCAGAGCTCTTCGCGGGCGGTGGCGCACGGGAAAACGGGGCGGCGGTGGCGCGGAGCCGCGCCGGCGAGGCGGTGAACGCCGGCGGGCGGCGGAGCATCCCAGCGGCGGCGGCGCGCGGCGGACGACCCAGGCGGCGCGTGGAGAGGCAGGCGGGCGGCGGTCGCCTCGGGCCCGGGAGGGCCTGCGGCGGGCCTCGCGGGCCGCGGCGGCGGTGGGCGCCGGGATGCCACTTCGCGGCTCCTGGTCGGGCAGCGGAGGCGGTGGACGTTGTCCGGCCGGAAACGAACATGTCCGGCTGGCGGAAGAGCGAGTTTTCTAGGGTTAGAGGTGGAGAGATCCGAAAATTTCGGGAAGAGGTCTATTTATAGAGGTAGAGGGATCTAGGGAGCTCCAAATGAGGTGCGGTTTGCAGCCACACGATCGTGATCGAACGACCAAGATGATGGAGGAGGTTTTTGGTGGGTTTTGGGCCAAATTGGAAGGGTGTTGGACTGCAACACACACGAGGCCTTCTCGGTCCCTCGGTTAACCGTTGGAGTATCAAACGAAGTCCAAATGGTACGAAACTTGACAGGCGGTCTACCGGTAGTAAACCAAGGCCGCTTGGCAAGTCTCGGTCCAATCCGGAAATGTTTAACCCCCACACATGAAAGGAAGGTAGAAAGGACCACCGGAGGAGATAGGAGCGCCGGAATGCAAAACGGACAACGGGAAAAAATGCTCGAATGCATGAGACGAACACGTATGCAAATGAAATGCACATGATGACATGATATGAGATGCATGACACGCAAGCAATGACAACGCAACAACAGTGAATAACTAGAGGACACCTGGCACATCGATCTCGGGGCGTTACACATGTGTGACTTGTTCTTGTTAGTTTGAGTGTTCCTCTCGTGTTTCCCCTTGTGATTTCCCTCGTTCCCCTCTTTGTGTTCCTCATTTTCTTCACGGGATCCACTCCTTTCGTGAAAGATCGGGCGATTAGGGTTCTAAACTACATCACATAGGACTTGTGGCCTCGGCCTCCGCAAGTGAAGCACTAGAAGGAACTCGTCTTGATTGTCTCATCGGTTGGGGTTGATGATGATGAAGCTCTCGGCTTGACATTGCTCGTAGTAGGATGGCTTGTAGTTGACGAAGCTTTCTTGGAAATCGACTTGTCGATGTTGGTAGAAGAACGCTTTGTAGTCGGTGTTGGAGTCGTTGAAGCTTGGTTGTTGGAGAAGCCGTAGGACTTGGATGAGAACTTGGCATACTTGAAGTCATCTTGCACTTGGCGTTCCGCTTTGGTAGCTTGGTGCACTAGCTTGATGATGTTGGAGTATGGTTGGAAGTCGGTGATCTTCTTGATGGGATGATTGAGTCCATTCAAGAAGTGTGCCATTGTTTGCTCATCATCTTCCGTCACATTGGCTCTTATCATTGCAATCTCCATCTCCTTGTAGTATTGTTCAACGCTCTTGGTTCCTTGTTTGAGTTGTTGGAGTTTCTTGAAGAGGTCACGGTTTTAGTAGGTAGGTACAAAGCGTGCTCTCATGAAATCCTTCATCGTCTTGCTCCGTGAAGAGTGGGTTGGTAGAAGTACCTGGCCTATCCATCATTCCAAGACAAATGTGAGTGGTAGAAAGAGAAGAACGAATACCAAATGTTCCTTGACCGAAGTTGAAAGTGGATCGATGATCACTCCAATGTAGGACAAGGAAATAGCACAATTGGTACTAGCCCTTGTCGGTTTCTCACACCTACACAAGTAAAAGCTTATGGTGGAGCTTGGTTAGGATGGTGGCACAAAATTTGATGCAATTGTAAGTGAGTTTCAATAATGTTGGAAAAGATTCGCAAGATTGCAATGCAACAAGTAGACCAAGTGATGTAGGGTAGGAACCCTATAGCCCGATCTTTCACGATAGGAGCGGAATCCCGCGAAGAACACGAAGAACACGAGGTGGAAAGAGAGGGAAAACACAAGGGAAACACTAAACCAACACAAGAGAGTCACACATGTGCTAGATCCTCGAATACATAGGGTTCACACGGTACACAATCAACCAAGGATGATACAAAGGTAACGATCTTCTCCGTGAGGAGGTCTTGATGTTATTCTCCGTAAGGAGGTCTTGAATCCAAAGGGATCTTCTCCGAGGAGGTTGCGGTCTCTCACGAGGAGTAGATCCGATGTGGATGAGTGAAGCTCTATCTCTCAAAATGAGCTAAACCAACGCTAACCCTAGAAAGTTGGACGAGGTGGAGTATATATAGTCTTAGTGCAAAAGAGGGCGACGAAGGGGTACATGGGCTGCGGCCCAACACGCATCAGTGCACAGGCGTCGGACGTCCGGGGGTCACCGGACGTCCGGAGGCTCGCGAGGGTCCGGACGTCTGGTGCGTGTCGGACGTTCGTAGTTTCGGCCGGGGTGGTCTTCAGTCGGACGTCCGGGCGTCGGGCGTCCGTTGGGTGTTGGATGTCCATAGATTTCATCTCGGGTGTGGGAGGGTCGGTCGTCCGAAGGGGCCCGAACGTCCGGAGCCTGGAGGTCGTCGGACGTCTGGTGTTCGTCGGTCGTCCGGAGCCTGGGAACTTGTAGCAGTTCTTCTTCTTCGTCTTCACGTCCATCTTCCTCTTCTTCTTCTCCTCGCTCCTTAGCTTCTCCAAGATACCTGAGTATGCACAGAATGTCCGTATGAGGTAGTAGCCATGTCTCATGTGCATCGAAGTGGAAATCTGAAAGGAGTGATGTCACCTCGGTTTCGAGAGCTCTTGCACGTGCTCGTGTCATGGGTCCAAGAGGTGTCGTAGGAGATGTAGTTGGGTCCATGGGGATGGCCTTGGGATGCTCCGCATCATCTCCCCTCCCTTGGGGAAGATCCGTCCTCGGATCAAATTCTTCATCACCATGGAAGGGAGAGAGATCTTTTACGTTGAAGATGTCACTCACGGAGTACTTGTCGCGAGGAATGTCGATCTTGTATGCATTGTTGTTGTAGCATGCAAGCACCTTGAAGGGTCCATCCGCGCGTGGTCAAAGTTTGGACTCGCGTTCTTGGGGAAAGCGGTCTTTGCGAAGGTGTAGCCACACGAGATCTCCAATGTTGAATACCATAGGGTGCTTGTTGACGCTGAGCTTGCTCACAAGGCGTTGTACTTGGCGCTCGATGGTGTTTCTTGTATCTTCATGCACCTTCTTGAGATGTGTCACGCGTGCACTTGCGTCCTAATTGATGCGCTCTTGGAGTGGTGGAGGAAGAATGTCCAATGGTGACAATGGGTTGAATCTGTAGACGACCTCGAAGGGGGACTTGCCGGTTGTTGAGTGTCTTGCCTGGTTATAGGCGAACTCGGCAATAGGTAGGCACTCCTCCCACTCCTTGATGCTCTTCTTGATGAGTACTCGAGGTAGAGTGGAGAGTGTGCGGTTTGTCACCTCCGTTTGGCCGTGGTTTAAGGGTGCTAAGTCGTGGAAAAGAGTAGCTTGATTCCGATCTTGGCGCATAGGGTCTTCCGAAAGAAGCTTAGGAACTTGATGTCGTGGTCCAAGACGATCGTCTTTGGCACTCCATGTAGATGCAATATTTCCCTACAAAAGAGATTAGCAACATGTGAAGCATCGTCTATCTTGTTGCAAGGAATAAAATGTGCCATTTTGGAGAAACGGTCCACAACGACAAATACGAATCTTTCCCATTTCGAGTACTAGGCAAACCAAGTACAAAGTCCATGCTAATGTCTTGCCATGGTTGATATGGAATTGGTAGAGGCATATAAAGGCCATGAGATTGAGCTTTGGACTTAGCTTTGCGACATGTAGAGCATCAGTTGGTGAAGCGATTGACGTCATGAAAAATCTTGGGCCAAAAGTAGTTCTTCGGGAGCGTAGCGAACGTCTTGTCGCGTCCGAAATGTCCCATTAAGCTTCCTCCATGAGATTCCTGCAAAAGCAACAAACGAAGAGAAGACTCGGGGATGCAAAGTTTGTTAGCTCTCAAAAGATATCCATCTTTGATGTAATAGCGTTCCCAAGAAGTATGCATCAAACACTTGGCATAAGGAGTAGCAAAGGCAGGGTCATGCTCATACAAGTCTTTTATGTGCTCAAAGCCAATGATATCCAATTCAAGTTGAGTAACAAGCATGCATATGCAGGAACGTGCATCCACCACAATGTTTTCTTTGCCCTTAATGTACTTGATGGCATAAGGAAAAGACTCAATAAATTCACTCCATTTAGCATGATGCTTGTTCAACTTGGTTTGGCCCTTAAGATACTTGAGCGTTTCATGATCGGTATGAATGATAAACTCATGTGGGCGAAGATAGTGTTCCCATTCATGCAAAACGCAGACTAAAGCATATACTCTTTGTCATAGATGGGGTAATTGAGTTGCGCGCCGGAGAGTTTCTCGCTAAAGTAAGCTATGTGGCACTTCTCTTGCGTTAACACGCCTCCTATGCCATTACCACTAGCATTGCAATGAATCTCAAATGGTTTGTCGAAGTTGGGTAATGCAAGCACGGGAGCATGAGTAAGCAAATTCTTAAGCTCGTTGAAAGCGGTATCTTGGGATGGTCCCCAAACAAAAGGTGCATTCTTCTTGCTCAAAGCATGGAGAGGCGAACCAATGGTGCTAAAATCCTTCATAAAGCAACGATAGAAACCCGCAAGGCCAAGAAAACTACGCACTTGATGCAAATTGGTTGGTTGTGGCCAAGTCTTGATAGCATTGATCTTGGACTCGTCAACATGAACACCCGTAGAGGAAACAACAAAACCCAAGAAAACGACCTTGTCAACGCCAAAAAGGCATTTCTCCTTATTAGCATGGAGGTGCTCTTTTTGAAGAGTTTGTAGAACGGTTCGAACATGGGTGACATGATCTCTAAGAGATTTGCTATAAACAAGGATATCATCAAAGTAGACCACAACAAATATACCAATGTAAGGGCGAAAGACATGATTCAAAAGACGCATAAAAGTACCCGGTGCTTCCAATAGACCCATAGGCATGACTAACCACTCATACAAGCCAAACTTGGTTTTGAAAGCGGTTTTCCATTCATCACCCTCTTGTATGCGGATTTGACAATAACCACTCTTTAAGATCAATTTTCGAAAAGATAGTCGCACCACTAAGTTCATCAAGCATATCGTCAAGGCGTGGAATGGGATACCTATAGCAAACGGTGATAGCATTGATAGGTCTACAATCGGAGCACATGCGAAAGCTACCATCTCGTTTTGGCACAAGAATGACTGGGACGGCACAAGGGCTCAAACTTTCATGCACATGTCCATGTCTATGAGATGCTTTACGTGCCTTTGTATTTCTTTGGTTTCTTCGGGGTTGATGCGGTAGGGAGCTATGTTCGGAAGCGGTGCTCCGGGGATGAGGTCGATGCGGTGCTCAATGGCTCATAGTGGAGGTAGTCTCGGAGGTAGCTCGTCGGGGAAAACATCATGAAATTCCTACAAAAGAGAAGACAACACTAGAGGAAGAGTGTGAGAAGTGTTAGTTTGTGGTGCATTGTCCTTGCACACAAGGACGTAGTGTAGGACACTAGATGGGTTCTCACACACTCCTCTTATCTCACTTTTGGTGGCAAATAGGAGTAAGTTCTTCTTTTCGCTCATCATGGAGGTGTTCGATTTGGGCTTGTGGCGCTCACTCTCTTTTTGGTGGCTCGCTCTCTCACTATGATCTCCATGATGGGTGGCTTGCTTGTCAGCGATCACTTGACTTGGCGACATTGGACGGAGGACGTACTCCTTGCCCTTCATCTTGAAGATGTAGTGGTTCGTTCGGCCATTGTGGATGACTCCCCTATCAAATTACCATGGGTGTCCAAGGAGAAGATGGCAAACGGTCATTGGAACGACGTCGCACTCCAAGGTGTCTTCGTAGGCGCCAATTTTGAAGGAGACTTGTACTCGGTGCTCGACTTGGATGGTGCCGGAGTCGCTAAGCCATTGCACTTTGTATGGATGTGGATGCTTCGTCTTGGGCAATTGTAGCTTAGAGAAGTTCTTCACTTGCGAGATTATGACAACTCCCTCCATCGATGATGACCTTGACGGATCGTCCATTGATTCCGTCCTTGGTGTGGAATATGTGGCATCGTTGTTCTTCTTCTTGGTGATTTTGGAGAGTCAAGACCTTGGAGACAACAAGGGCGGGACTTGGATCTTCATCGCAAAAGACTTGTTCATCTTCATCGTTCACTTGTCGGTGCATGGATACTTGCTCGATGGCATCCATTTCTTCTTCACTCATTGAGTCGTAAGTGTCGTCGTCGTTGAGGATCATGGTCCGCTTGTTGGTGCACTCATAGTACTTGTGGCCTCGGCCTCCCCATGTGAAGCATTTGAAGGAACTTGTCTTGACGGTCTCATCGGTTGGAGTGGATGATGATGAAGCTCTCGGCTTGAAGTTGCTCGTAGTAGGAGGATGACTTGGAGATGACGAAGCTTTCTTGGAACTCGACTTGTCAATGTTGCCAGAAGAAGGCTTGGTAGTGGTTGTTGGAGTCGTTGAAGCTTGGTTGTTGGAGAAGCCGTAGGACTTGGATGAGAACTTGGCATACATAAAATCATCTTGCACTTGGCGTTCCGCTCTGGTAGCTTGATGCACTAGGTCGATGAGGTTCGAGTATGGTTGGAAGTCGGTGATCTTCTTGATAGGATGGTTGAGTTCATTCAAGAAACATGCCATAGTTTGCTCATCATCTTCCGTGACATTGGCTCGTATCATGGCAATCTCCATCTCCTTGTAGTACTCTTCAATGCTCTTGGTTCCTTACTTGAGTAGTTGGAGTTTCTTGAAGAGGTCGCGGTTGTAGTAGATGGGCACAAAGCATGCTCTCATGACATCCTTCATTTGCGCCCAAGTAGTTATGGGTGGTTCACCTCTTGCCTCTCGGTGCTCTATGACTTGTTCCCACCAAATGAGGACATAGTCTTGGAACTCAAGGGATGCCATTGTGATCTTCTTCTCTTCTTCATAATTGTGCAAATGGAAGATTTTGTCGACATTCAATGCCCATGAAAGGTACTCTTCGGGATCGTTGCTTCCATCGAACTTGGGCATGGTGAACTTGAGCTTTCCATAGTGTTGCTCTTCATTGTGTTGGGGTCGGGGATGATGACGCCCGTGTTGTAGATGATTGTGAACCTCGTGTCGCTCTTGGTGAGGAGGGTTTTCCACCTCATGTTGCTCTTGTCATGGAGGATTTCCATTGTCTTCATGCTCTTGATGAACTTGACGTTCTTGGCGAGCTTGTGGAGGATGATGTAGGGTAGGAACCCAAGGGGCCGATCTTTCATGAAAGGAGCGGATCCCGTGATGAACACGAAGAACACGAGGAGGGTAACGAGGGTAATCACAAGGGAAACACAAGAGGAACACTTAAATTAACAAGAACAAGTCTCAAATGTGCTAGATCCTCGGATACATGGAACGATACACGGTACACGATCAACTAGGGACGATACAATGGTAACGGTCTTCTCCTGAGGAGGTCTTGAGTTCTTCCCTAGAAAGGGGTCTTGAATCTGCTTGGGGGATCTTCTCCAGCGGAGGCTCGAATCTCCATGGAGAAGGTAACCAAGTGGATGAGCAAAGCTCTCACACAAACATGAGCTAATCCTTTGCTAACCCTAGCTAGAAGGAATGGGAGGAGTATTTATAGTCTTAGTGCGAAAGAGGGGGCGAAGGGGTACATGGGCTGCGGCCCAACACGAATCAGCACACAGGTGTCGGACGTCCGGGGGTCACCGGTTGTTCGGAGGCTCGCGAGGGTCCGGACGTCCGGTGCCTGTCGGACGTCCGTAGTTTCGGCTCGGGTGGTCTTCAGTCAGACGTCCGAGCGGTGATAGAGGCAAAGGTCTCCCGATGTTTCGATGAGATGGTGGCTATCGTTTAGGAAGAAGTCGACTTTGACGATCCGACTACGAACGTGCGAGACGTCGTACCTTAGCAATCGCTAAACCAACTTCCGAGGGGTTATTGACCACGCCAGGGCACGAACAACCTGACCACGAGGGTCTGTTTCCTGCGAGCAAACGAAGAACAAGCAAGAAACTAAGATTGCAATCTGGATATTGCGAATATAAGATGAAAGCTTTATTGATGAAGGTGGAGTTCTGTGACGTCTTGGTCTGGTCGTTGGACACAAACGAAGTACGCGAAGTTGCAGCTATGGCGAACTTTTAATCTAAACAAAACCCAAAGTCTGAACGACACCCTAAGGGTTGTATATATGGAGGAAGAGGGGAGGATTTCGTGGCCCTTGGAGGAGGGGTCCGAAACCAACCCTAACTCTTGTTTCCCCACACATATGGACTCTAAAAACAGCCTATACTTAAGTATTTCGAAAATACATGGGTCTGGCCCAATAATAAGGTGATGCAGCACCTAAAATAGCCTCTGGACGAAATTTATGAAGTGGCATCTTGTATATTTCGTCCAAGGCTTCATGCACTCCTTATGGTGGCTTCAAAGTCCTGAAATCGTCACTTGTAACTCTGTTCTGGATCCCCTTGCGCATGCCATCATCTCCACGCTTGAACTTGTTCCAAGGTTCATCTTTCTTGTCCAAGCTAGGCCCTTCATTCATAAGAAAAACAAATGTATCCAATTTAGGCAGCATCATATTCTCATGAACATTAGAATTGTTACCAAGAAACGAAAGTACCTGATAATTCAATTGGCGTGCGCGAGCTCTAGTAATTGGTCCAGTATGTATAGCAGCAGGGGATGTGGGTGTGATAATGGTATTGATGTCCTCATCAGGCGGGGTCGGTCGTTTGATGGTTGTCGGTCGTCCGGGTGGCGTCGGACGTCCGTGGGTCTTATCTGGGGTGTGAAGACGTCGGTCGTCCGGAGGGGGCCGGACGTCCGATGCCTGGAGGTCGTCGGACGTCCGGTCCAGGCCGGTCGTCCGGAGCATGTAGCTTCTCCTGCATCTCTTCTTCTTCTCCGTCTTCACGTCCACCTTCCTCTTCTTCTTCTCCTTGCTCCTTAGCTTCTCCATGATACCTGAGTGTGCACAATGTATCCATATGAGGTAGTAGCCATGTCTCATGTGCATCGAAGTGGAAATCTGAGAGGAGTGATGTCGCCTTGGTTTTGAGAGCTCTTGCACGTGCTCGTGTCATGGGTCCAAGAGGTGTCGTAGGAGATGTAGTTGGGTCCATGGGGATGGCCTTGGGATGCTCCGCATCATCTCCCCTCCCTTGGGGAAGATCCATCCTCGGATCAAATTCTTCATCACCATGGAAGGGAGAGAGATCTTTGACGTTGAAGATGTCGCTCACGTTGTACTTGTCGCGTGGGAGCTCAATCGTGTAAGCGTTGTCGTTGTATCGTGCGAGTACCTTGAAGGGTCCATCCGCTCGTGGTCGAAGCTTGGACTTGCGTTCTTGTGGAAAGCGATCCTTTCAAAGGTGTAGCCACACGAGATCACCGATGTTGAAGACCATAGGTTGCTTTTTGAAGTTGAGCTTGGTCGCAAGGCGTTGAACTTGGCGCTCGATGATGTTTCTTGTTTCTTCATGCACCTTCTTGAGATGTGTCACACGTGCACTTGCGTCCAAATTGAGGCGCTCTTGGAGTGGTAGAGGGAGAATGTCCAATGGTAACAAAGGATTGAAGCCATAGACGACCTCAAAGGGGGACTTGCCAGTTGTTGAATGTCTTGCTCGATTGTAGGCGAACTCGGCGATAGGTAGGCACTCCTCCCACTCCTTGATGTTCTTCTTGATGAGTACCCGAAGTAGAGCGGAGAGTGTGCAGTTCGTAACTTCCGTTTGGCTGTCGGTTTGTGGATGATATGTCGTAGAGAAGAGTAGCTTGATCCCTAGATTGGCGCATAGGGTCTTCCAAAAGTAGCTAAGGAACTTGACGTCGCGGTCCGAGACGATAGTCTTTGGCACTCCATGTAGATACATACATAGCATACTTGGGATAGAAAGTTCATACATTTTGCATCTTATAGGTTGTGCACAAGTGTCGTATCCGCCTTTTGAGAAATCGTACTAGCGTCTCTCTTGAGTTGTGCAACACGAGCATTTTCCGTGGATTCCACATTTTGTGCTCATCCTTGGTTGCACTACCCCATTTATCTATCTGTGTGTGTGTGTTTCCGTGTGCCACATATTGTTATAGGTCTACTTGTTTCACTTGCGAATTTGTGAATCTCTTTCAACATTATTGACTCTTGCTAACATTTTGCATCAATTTTTTTGTGCCACTATCCTCACCGAGCTCCACCATAAGCCTTATTTATGTAGGTGTGAGAAACCGACAAGAATTGGTACCAATTGTGCTATTTCCTTGTCCACATTGGAGTGATCATTGATCCAGTTTCAACTTCGGTCAAGGTACATTTGGTATTCGTTCTTCTCTCTCTACCACTCACATTTTTCTCTTGGAGTGATGGATAGGCAAGGCATTTCATCTCCGGTCTTCGACAACAACGACGGCGTGAACAACTACATCACCAAAGCGTCAATCTTCGATCTACAACGACAAATGCAAGGCGCACAATCAAGATTGTGAGAGCGCATCGAGAACCTCTCCATCGACATTCGACACTCCGAAGCGAGGAAACGAGACTACATAGACAACAAGCTTTCCGCGCACAAGAAGGAGCAAGATGAAAGGATGGAGGAGATTCAGACCATGTTGATCAACCATTCTTCCCCTTGATCATCCTCAAGGAGGTGACTTTCAAGTCACAAGTCTTTGGAGCACAAAAATGATGCAAGCGCAAGTCGTCCATGTCCACATCTCCATGGCGACCACCATCACGTTCGTGATCCACCTCGTCATGAAGGGAAAGTCACCTCCAAGCAACATGTGCACGACGACGACGAACGACATCTACTATGAGCTCAAGTGCGACAACGACACCATCATCATGACGATGCTCAACACGCGCAAATGCACAAGTCCCAACAAGCTCTACTTCACGCCAAGTCCAAACATCATGACCATAAGATAAGACCGCGAGACGAGCACCACCAAGACGGAGCTACGCCTGCACCAACCACTTCGACATCTTCGTCAAGTGTTCTCAAGGCATCTTCGCCTTCGGACGTACGGCATCTTTTCCTACTTCCCATGAGTTCGCCTACATCGACATCTTCACCAACGAGGCGACCACCTATGAGCGAGGGAGGCACTTCCATCTTCGGAAGCCCCCCAAGGAACATGACCGAGCATGGGACATTCCCTTCGGTCATGGAGACAAGCTACAAGGTGCCACATCATATGGGCCTCCTACAACAAGACGATGACAAGACGGTCGAGCTAGGGCCATCCCCATCGACAACGACGACGAGCATGAACCTCTTCGACAACATGAAGACGGCGCCCATATTGGACTCATCCTTCGAGTCAAGCTATGAGACCGCACATGAGACCTTATCTTTGGTCTTGGAGGAGAGTGATGATGTGCCATCTTCGGCCTTCATCCATGGCTATGACTACGACATGATTGAGCATGGAGACATTTGCACCTACATCCCTCCGACACCCACATATGACGAGATGCCCCAATTACCATGTGAGGAGAGCTGCCACCACATGAGTGACATGAGTGACTCCACCCTACATGACATTGAGAGCATTTCCTATGAGATGATGAGTGTGACCACCACTAGCCCCACACTTGAGAGCATGCCACACATCCTATGTGAGGTTGAGAGCCATTTGAGTGACTCCACCAACCATATAAGTGAGAGCATCCGAGAGGGAGTGAGTAAGCCACAACACTTAGTGAGTGAGGTAGTTGACACGGCACGTGAGGCCACTTTGATTTCTAATGACTTAACCTCTACTCCTAGTGTGTTTTCTTCTTTATGTCTCCTACATGACGACATGCATATCCTCGACGAGTCCATACCTCCAATGGAGATGATGATGGCCATGGTGGACGATGCTACACCCCCCACATGGTTCCATCACGATGAAGATGACCACGACTTGGTCTTCGACACCTCACCTACAACACATGAGCGATGCTCCAAAGGTAACATAGGTGATGGTGCTTCTCTTGTCCCACTAGTGGACTATCTCACCAATGATTGCTTGCATGATGTTGATCCACCTATTCCCATGCTTTATGCTAGTGCGACTTCTTCATGTCATGGCTTACCGATTTATGATGAATATGATGATGAGCATGTTGATTTGCCTGGTTGTGATACTATGCTCCATAGGATATCATGTGAAAATTCTATTGGTCACAACATGTTTCACAATCCATTAACCTTGTCATATGCTATGAGTGAGATATCCCATATTGCATCATTTCAATCTCAACATAGTGACTATGCATGCCCCATTCACATAAATCCCATTTGCACTTACGACATAGATGACGATATGATGGTCATTGTCTTTTGTTTTTCATGTGATGATATTTCCATGCTTCCTTTACATGATTTTCACAATTCATCTACTATACCATGCCATGATCACATTGTTCCAAATATGCTTTGTTGTTGTCACTATTCTCCAAGAGATGTTTCCATTAATGCTCATGAGGAGACCCCCATAGTTTCCTCATACATATTAGGAGATTTGGATGCATTCCATACTTGGCATGATTCCCATAATTGCTTGCACCATATGCATTCCATGAATAACAATGCTCTACATATTTGATGCGGAGCATCCTACGGACATCACCATGTACACCTTCATAGCACATCAAGCTCCAAGTGGACCTACTGGACTTAAGGTGAACCCGCTCCTCTTCAAGATTTACATGATTATCTATTGGACTTGGTCGCTACCTCACCTTGGATCATTGTGCATCACTAGGTACGAGGACGACCGCCACCAAGCAGTTGGGGAGCATCCCGGAGGCCAAGGAGAAGGACCCCAAGGACACAAGGAGGAAGAAGGAGTGCAACAAGACCAACTCTGCACCTCCCAGGCGACCCCGTGCCCACGGGCCTCGAAGACCCCGTGTGCACGGACTACACAGGGAGCTGGCGCTGGAGCACCCTGTGCGCACGGGCCTGTACCGTGCCCACGGGACCCCCGTGCACATGGGCCCAACTTACCCCGTGTGCACGGGCCTCCCAGGATGGATGGCTGTGATCCCCAATCCGAGCCCCTCTTCATCTACTTCGACCCCAAGACTATATAAACCATACCTAGGGCTATGTTTAGGGTTAGCAAAGTATGAGATGAGATATTTGTGAGCTTTTCTCCTTCTACCTTCCCACTTGTGGAATCAAGGCCCCTTTGGGAAGAATCCTAGTGGATTTCAAGACCTCCTCTAGGAGAAGACTATCTTCAAGACCTCATCTCCTAGGAGTGGGAAGAACTTTGCCATTGTATCTTTCCTTTGATTGTGTTTGTGACTTGTGGATCTTATATTGCTATTCTAGTGGATGTGTAATTGGGGAATTGTTTGAGTGATTTCCTCTTTGTGTTCTTGAGAGTTTACCCTTTTCCCCCTCCAAATGTGAAAAGATCCCCCTCTAGGATTTCATCCTATATCATTTGGTATCATGAGCAAGGTTTATTCACATCTTGGAGTCCCATCCCCCCATTTGCTAGCTTGATTTTGTTGTTTGTCGTCCAAATTTGAAAATCCCCACAAAAATAGCCCAAAAAAAATTTTCTTGCAATTTGTTGGATCTTGTGAGATTTGGTTGTTTTGATCCACAAATTTGGAGTTTGGCAAGTGGATCTACCCATCTTCCTGCTTCCCACCTTCCAAACCCTCGAAATTGCCTTACCTGGGAAAATCCCCACGGATCCGGAGCATTTCATCCGCTCCCAGCACACCCCGTGCACACGGGCCCTCGAGACCCCGTGCACACGGGCCTCACTTACCCCGTGCGCACGAACCATCCAAAAACTTTCGGCCATCTTTTTTTGCACCATTTTGCTTCCATACCAACACTCGTGTTCTTCCGCACTATTTCTCATGGTTGTTTGAGTTCCAGACCGCGGTTTCTCTTGTGTCCTAAGGTGTTTCGACTACTTAGGCGCATTTGGACATCACCATTGCCGACACTCGATCATCAACTCGGACACCACACCGGCTTCAACAACTTCATTCTTACAGTAAGATCGGACGGTAACTGCGACGGCATCTCACCCTTGCTTTTGCATTGGTAACTCGAGCCATTTCACGTAGCTTACCCATCGAGACTAGCAAGTTGAGAATTGTCAGCCCACGCTATTGTGCACCGTAGTGATCTTGTTACCATCTTAGTGCCATAAGTCTCTCCCGTGCATATCTTACATACTTGTCTCATATCATACTTGGCTCTAGATTCAAAAAAAACAAGCAAAGCTTTTAAGCAAAACAGGAGCAACAAAGATCTTGTAAGCAATAGCATCGAGCCATTTTTGCCTATCATATTTGACACCTCATACGTAGCATAGTTGGGATTGAAGATGACACGTTTCTCTTATAGGTTGGTGCACATGCGTATCTAGCCCATTTGAGCAATAGAGCTAGCGTCTCTCTAGTATTCGCACAACAAGAGCATTTTCCGTGGTTGCACATTTTGAGCTCACCTCTGGGTTGTGCGGATCCCATCTATCTTCCATGTGTGTGTTCCTAGTGATACCATTGGGTTTGATCTATTTGTTTTTACTTGCATTTTTGTGAATCTTCTCAACCTTATCGACATCTTGACTACCATTTGCTTGAAATTTTTGCCACCATCCTAACCGAGCTCCTCCATAAGCCTTTTACTTGTAGGTGTGAGAAACAATTCCTGGTACCAATTCCCCTATTATAGCATCATGTGAGATCGTACTTGTTACATCCACAATCTTCGGAAAAGGTAACTTTGGTTTTGTTCTCTCATTTTTCCTACTCACCACCACATTCTCATGATGGATAGGTCGAGTTCTTCTACCAATCCACTCTTCCTAGAGCAAGATGGCGACATGACAAACTTCGTCACCAAGTCGCAACTCTTTGGCGCACATCGAGCCTTGCATCAAGAACAACTTGCTTTGGGCGACCGCATAGACAATTTTGCCACCGACCTACGACAATCCGAGCAACGTACAAGGGACTACTTCGACACATCCTTGAGTTCCCTCAAAGACGATATCCGAACCATGACAATCGCTCTTCTACAACTTCGTCCTCTTCACGGCGGAGACGCTCAAGTCGCAAGTCTTCATTACGGCCATGCGATGCAAGTACCACGCGACACTGTCATCATCTTCGAGGCGACCGCCAAGACCATGAAGAGCGACCTTCGGGACGAGAGTTGGCTTCTGTGCCACCCCCGTGCACACGGGCCTTGGACCCCCGTGCACACGGGACCCCATGCCCACGGCCTCCTGCACCCCCATGCGCACAGGCTCTATAGAACAGCACCAACGACCCCAAGGCTGCGGCTTCGACAACAACTTTGGCATCTTCGCCTTTGGACATACGGCATCTTCGCCTACTTCCCACGAGTACGCCTACTTCGACATCATCAAGTCCAAGGTGATCACCAACGAGCGAGGGATACACTTCCATCTTCGGAAGTCCATCAAGGGAGATGGTCGAGCATGGGAATTTCCCTTCGGTCATGGAAACGAGCTACGAGGTGCCACATCATTTGGGCCTCCAACAACAAGACGGCGACAAGAAGGTCGAGCAAGGGCCATCCCCTTCGACCACGGCGACGAGGACGAACCTCTTTAACAACATGAAGACGGCGCCCATATTGGACTCATACTCCGAGTCAAGCTACGAGACCGCTCATAAGACCTTATCTTTGGTATTCGAGGAGAATGATGATGTGCCATATTCGGCTTTCATCCACGGCTACGACCATGACATGATTGAGCATGGAGACATTTGCACCAACATCTCTCCGACAACGACATGTGACGAGATGCCCCAATTGCCATGTGAGGAGAGCCACCACCACATGAGTGACATGAGTGACTCCACCCTACATGACATTGAGAGCATTTCCTATGAGAGGATGAGTATGACCACCACTAGCCCCACACTTGAGAGCATGCCTCACATCCTATGTGAGGTTGAGAGCCATTTGAGTGAGTCTACCAACCATATGAGTGAGAGCATCCAAGAGGGAGTGAGTGAGCCACAACACTTAGTGAGTGAGGTAGTTGAGACGGCATGTGAGGCCACTATGATTTCTAATGACTTAACCTCTACTTCGAGTGTGTTTTCTTCTTTGGTGCTAGGTCTCCTACATGACGACGTGCCTATCCTCGACGAGTCCATAACTCCAATGGAGACGACGATGGCCATGGTGGAATACGATGCACCCCCCACATGGTTCCATCATGATAAAGATGACCACGACTTGGTCTTCGACACCTCACCTACACCACATGAGTGGAGCCCCATAGGTAACATAGGTGATGGTGCTTCTCTTGCCCCACTAGTGGACTACCTTGACATCGATTGCTTGCATGATGATGATCACCTTATGGATGCACCACATACTATGTCTTCTACATTCTTAGATGTGCTACCTATTTATGATGAATATGATGATGAGCATGTTGAGTTGCCTAGTTGTGATGCTATGCTCCTTAGGATATCATGTGAAAATTCTTTTGGTCACATCATGTTTGAAAATCCATTGAACTTGTCATATGCTATGAGTGAGATATCCCATATTGCCTCATTTCAATCTCAACATAGTAGCTATGCATGCCCCATTCAAATAAATCCCATTTGTACTTATGGCATAGATGGTGAGATGATGGTCATTGGCTTTTGTTTTTCATGTGATGATATTCCCATGCTTCCATTACATGACTTGTGCAATTCATCTCATATGCCATGCCATGAAAATTATTGTGTATTGCATGATTACATCCCTTGTGTGCACCATATGCATTCCATGAATAACAATGCTCTACATATTGCTCGTGATGCATTACATCCTTGGTGTCTCCATTATGCTATACATAACAACAAACCTCTCATGATGGATGACATATTTCTATATCATGCAACTCATTTATTTGAGCATTGGATATTTTGTGCTAACCAACACAAGCCCGTGCGCATCGTTATGGATGATGTGTACATCTACCATGCACACACAATTTTCCCTTTGTTTTTGTTGTGTGTAGATACTCATGTATACTCGTCAACCTCTCAATCCCAAGAGTTGACGAAACGAGCTCTTGAGAGCAACGATGATTTGGGATCCCGTGGATTGTCCTTCCTACCATTCTCTTCGCGCAACGACTATGCGCATCTCTTCTACTTGGCTCTCACAAGGCTATGGGCTATATATCACTTGTTACTTTATGCCCATTGTACCTTGTTCACTTTGCATGTTATGCCTCTTTCCATGCCTTTGCCATGCAATTGTGACCCTTGCTTGCAATTACATGTGATTCACCATTATACTACTTCTATGTGTATTTTCATGCTTGGTGGAGATCCTAATAGCTATTGCCATGATTTCTTTGTGCCCAATGCTTTTGATGCTTGTTGTGTTGGGAGAGTCATTATACCCCATTGCTATTTACATACGCCCTCTCACCAATACATTGACGATGCTTTGCTCATATCTTGCTCTCATGCTTGTGTTATGTCATGTGCATTATATATGCCCACCATTTACACACATGACATGTTACTTGTGAAGCATGTTTGTTTGCTTGAATTTATTATAGTTGGGCGTAGTCGCATCATATGCCTCCACGACTTGTCCCCCTACCTTGCCCTTCCTTATCATACACATGATAAATTCACTTGTTGGGCATTTCTCTTCCCGAATGATAGGCTTTGAGTTCACGCTAACCTCATGGGTTTTTCCAAGTGCTTATCATGTTCTTTCGTTTTGAAGGTTTTGCAAGGTGGTACCATCACGAGCTATCTTCGTCATGGGAAGGCATACACGTTGCATGGCACCAACATCTTAGAGCACCTCACCGAGCAACAAGGCATCTATTTCTACCGTGTACATGGCGATACGGTTTACGATCTGAATTCGGATATTTCCCAAGGGGGAGGGGATGATGCAGAGCATCCTACGGACATCACCATGTACACCTTCATAGCACATCAAGCTCCAAGTGGACCTACCGGACTTAAGGTGAACCCGCTCCTCTTCAAGATTTACATGATTATCTATTGGACTTGGTCGCTACCTCACCTTGCATCATTGTGCATCACTAGGTACGAGGACGACTGCCACCAAGCAGTTGGGGAGCATCCCGGAGGCCAAGGAGAAGGACCCCAAGTCCACAAGGAGGAAGAAGGAGTGCAACAACACTAACTCTGCACCTCCCAGGCGACCCCATGCCCACGGGCCTCGAAGACCCCGTGCGCACGGACTACACAGGGAGCTGGCGCTGGAGCACCCCGTGCGCACGGGCCCAACTTACCCCGTGCGCACGGGCCTCCCAGGATGGACGGCTGTGATCCCCAATCCGAGCCCCTCTTCATCTACTTCGACCCCAAGACTATATAAACCGTACCTAGGGCTATGTTTAGGGTTAGCAAAGTATGAGATGAGATATTTGTGAGCTTTGCTCCTTCTACCTTCCCACTTGTGGAATCAAGGCCCCTTTGGGAAGAATCCTAGTGGATTTCAAGACCTCCTCTAGGAGAAGACTATCTTCAAGACCTCATCTCCTAGGAGTGGGAAGAACTTTGCCATTGTATCTTTCCTTTGATTGTGTTTGTGACTTGTGGATCTTATATTGCTATTCTAGTGGATGTGTAATTGGGGAATTGTTTGAGTGATTTCCTCTTTGTGTTCTTGAGAGTTTGCCCTTTTCCCCCTCCAAGTGTGAAAAGATCCCCCTCTAGGATTTCATCCTATATCAATATTTCTTGTGATGCATTACACAATTTGAGTCTCCATTATGCTATACATAACAACAAACCTCTCATGATGGATGACATGTTTCTATATCACGCATCTCATTTATTTGAGTGTTGGCTATTTTGTGCTAACCACCACTTGCACGTGCGCATCATGATGGATGATGTGTACATATACCACGCACACACAATTTTCCCTTTGTCTTTGTTTTGTGTAGGTACTCACGTATACTCGTCAACCTCTCAATCCCAAGAGTTGACGAAACGAGCTCTTGAGAGCATAGATGACTTGGGATCCCGTGAACTACCCTTCCCACCGCTCTCTTCGCGCAACGACTACACGCATCTCTCTCACTTGGATCTCACACGGCTATGGGCTATATACCGCTTCTCGCTTCTTGCTCATTTTATCGTGTTCACTTTGCATGCTATGCTTACTTATATGCCTTTACCATGCAATTGTGACCCTTGCTTGCATCTACCCATGATTCACCATTATGCTACTCATATGTGTATTTGCATGCTTGGTGGAGATCCTTCTTGCTATTGCCATGTTTATCATGTGCCTCATGTTATTGATGCTTGTTGTGTTGGGAGAGTCATGATGTCCCATCGCTATTTACATATGTACTCTCACCAATACACTGATGATATTTTGCTCATATCTTGCCTTCATGCTTGTGATATGTCTTGTGCATTATTCATGACTACCATTTGCACACATGACATACTTGACATGATTCCTTATAGTACGTTGCATCTTCACACTACTAGCTTGCTTGCCTTGATTCATATGATTGCTTGCTTTGTCGCATCACCCAGGTTCCATTCTTACTTTCTTTCTTGGGTTGATGACATATATGCTCGTGCCTCTCACATGATACATCTTGTTCATTGTCGCTTGCCTCCAATTGTTGCATCTATGCTTATTGATCTTGGAGACTTGGACACTTTACTTGTGATGCATGCTTGCTTGATTGCGCCTATTGTATTTGGTTTTTCTCGCATCATATGCCTCCACACTATGAAATGCTCCCTTGTCCTTTCTTATGATGAGCATGATCCATACACTTGTTGGGTATCTTACCACACGAATGATAGGTTTTGCATCTCCGCTAACCTCATTTGTTTTTCCGAGTGTTTGTCATGTTCTTTCATTTTGAAGGATTCACAAGGCGATACCGTCATGAGACAATTTGGTCATGTGAAGGCATACACGATGTGCAACACCAACATTTGCGAGAATCTCCTAAAGGTGAACTCCTTCCCTTTGAGCCATCCTCAATTACACATATTGGATGGGTCACTCTTTCATTGTTGTCTCCTTCTTGTTGTCTACATGATACATCTCGTGAACGAAGGAGAGACATGGGAGATTGGCTCTATGGACCTTCAAGTTGAGGAGTGCCCGGACTTAGTGGATTCACCATCGGACCACCACTTCTACCACAACATTCAGCTATGGTACAACACCACCCATAACAAATTTGCATCTTATGCATGGATTGACTCACATTATGATTGCCTTGTTGCATCTATTTCCATGTCATCCATGATATATGAGCTTGTGCATTTCCTTAGCAAATTTGTTGTGATCTTTCTTGATGGCATATTCATACATCATGATCATATTGCCCACCATCAATTGCTTGATCACATAGTCACATTGAGCACCAATTACCATGTTCATGCTTTTGATACACCGTCTCTCTATGACATCATTTTGCACCGTGGTTGCATTTATCATTTTCACAACACAATTGTGTGCATAATGAATGTTTTTTCTCCCATGAATGCTTTGCATACCATTCCATCTCTTTTGGATAAGCTTCATGCACCTTGTCATGCTCAATCTTGTTGCACGGACTCATTCTTACATGATGGACACTTTGTGTGCTCTAATCATTGTATTTCCGAGTGTCGTTTGTGTTTGCTCTTTTTGCATGTATACCACTCCGGCGATACCTTGGAGTACTTGTATTGCGCAACGTCTTCCACTCCATCCAACTACAAGTCCGTCCATGACAACCGTTTCCATGGTGATGAGGTTTTCGATCCGATGTCGGATCTTTCCCAAGTGAGGGGAGATGATGCGGAGCATCCTACGATCATCCCCATGTACACTTCGACTACTCCCCAAGCCCCAAGAGGACATACGATGAGACCTCGACCATACGCCATTGGACACAAGGTGAACTCACTCCTCTTCGAACCGTCACTTTCCACATATGAGACATGGCTACTACCTCATGCATGGGCCTTGCATATACTCAGGTACAACCGAGACGACCATGAAGGATCCAAGGACCAAGGCCAAGCATGGAAGAGGAGAAGGAAGAAGAAGCAAGGACAGGCTTCTGGAAAGCCCAGAACTTTCGGCCTCTGCCCGGAACTTCCGGCCCCCGGACCTTCCGACCTTCCCGGAACCTCCGGCCCCGGAGTCCAGACCAGCCCCGAGCGCGCCAACTCTCTGGATAACCCAGAACCCGGCCAGAACCTGCCCAGAACTTCTGGAGCCCGGAACTTCCGGCCCCACCCGGAACTTCTGGCCTGCCTGGTGAAAAGACTCAGGCCAAGGGCCCATGTATCCCCCCTCTCACTTACCCCTTTGTGGGCTAGCACTATATGTACTCCCCCACCTCCTCCTGGTTAGGGTTAGCGTTGTGATAGCTCATTTGAGAGATAGAGCTACGCTCATCCATATCGGATCTCCTCCGTGCGAGAGACTGCGGCCTCTTCGCAGAAGATCCCTTTGGATTCAAGCCCCCTTTCTAAGGGAAGATCCCCCTGTGGATTCAAGACCTCCTCACGGAGAAGACCGGCTACCTATGTATCGTCCCTAGTTGATTGTGTATCGTGTACCTTCCTTTGTGTTCATGGTTCTAGCGCATGTGTGATCATACTTGTTGGTTTGAGTCTTCTCTTGTGTTCCCCTCACGATTTTCCCCTTGTTTCCCTCCTCGTGTTCTTTGCGTTCTTCGCGCGATCCGCTCCTTTCGTGAAAGATCGGCCTATAGGGTTCTACCCTACATCACCACGCCACCTCCCTTGGCGCGGGAGCGACATCGTCCTTGACGGTCTTCGTCACACTGTCGGGTTCCTCGCCTACTTCGAGCACTGCCGCCCCGCTACTAACCTAGCCGCCGCCGCTACCTCCATAGCCGCCGCCGCTCATCCATCCCCTTCGTCTTCGTCCACGCACCAGCCTGTCGCCAGTGTTGTCGTCATCTACCCCGACCACTTCGTCTACTCCGACCACCGTTGGTGACATCGGCCCCGTGCCAATGGGCGGCGCAATTGTCGTCGAATTCTTCTCTGCTGGCCCCTACGGCTTCTCCAACATGGTGTACAGCTCATGCAGGTCCCTCGTCTATGCATGCCCAGTGCTGGCAACACCGATGTGTGCCTTCGTCCACGACATGTCCTCGGGCCTGGCAAGCCTGGCGCGACACTTCGTCAACTTCGTCTTCGTCCGTCTATGCATGCACGGTGCTGGCAACACAGACGTGTGCCTTCGTCCATGATGTGTCCCAGGGCTTGGCAAATCGGCACGACGCGTCGTCAAAAACATCTTCTTCCCGACACACCACTCCTTCGACACCACTACGTCCATGACTAACTCGGCGCCTCCTTGCGCCCGTGGCGCCATGGTGACTTCCTTGACACCGGCTACCCCGACTCGACATCGACCACGACATCCTTCCACGGCTACCTCGACTACGACTCAGTGGCGTAGCCAGCCCAATATGCCAGGGTGGTCCACTAATAGAAATATTTACATAAGTTTATCTATTTTTGAAGAAATATTTTTTACTACACTATATAGCTATGGGAAAATTCCAGCATGGTCCATGGACCACCCTGGCCACCCCCTAGCTACGACACTGCTACGACTACACCACTCACGCACTCTGCTACCTCGACAAACGTCACAAAGGGTTACCGCATTGCTTGAGCAACCTCGTCGGTTTTCACTCCAGTCATGACTTTCATGATGCATCGACCGTTACGACTGTGTGGGGGGGTGTCCGTCGGCTTCCCTTCGGATTCTTCCATAGTCTCACCGTCTACGTCGCTATCGTTGTGACTGCGGGAGATGTTGAGTATCATTGTTTGATGTAGGGTAGAACCCTATGTGGCCGATCTTTCACGAAAGGAGCGGATCCCGCAAAGAACACGAAGAACACGAGGGGAAAGAGAGGAAAACACAAGGGAAACAAAAGAGAAACACAAGAGAATCACTAAACCAACACAAGAAAGTCACACATGTGCTAGATCCTCGGATACATATAGTTCACATGGTACACAATCAACTAAGGACGATACAAGGGTAACGGTCTTCTTCGTGAGGAGGTCTTGATGTTCTTCTCCGCAAGGAGGTCTTGAATCCAAAGGGATCTTCTCCGAAGAGGCCGCGGTCTCTCATGAGGAGTAGATCTGATGTGGATGAGCATAGCTCTATCTCTCAAAATGAGCTAAACCAACGCTAACCCTAACTAGGAGGAGGTGGAAGAGTATATATAGTCTAGGGACACGAAGGGGTAAGTGGGGGATACATGGGCCTCGGCCCGATACTCTGCGCATAGACATGCGCCGGTCATCCGACGGGTACCGTACGTCCGGTGGCTCGCGAGGGTCCGGTCGTCCGGTACTTGTCGGACGTCCGGTGTTTTGGCTCGGGAAAGCCATCGTCGGATTTCCGGACGGGGCCGGTCGTCCGGGCGCTGGAGGATGTCGGACATCCGGTCAACGTTGGTTGTCCGAACACTGTAGGTCTCGATGGCTGGGACTTGGGTTGGCTGGTGAAGTCTCTAGGCATCGGACGTCCGGTCCCGACCGGTCGTCTGGTGGATGTAGATTTCTGGCAGCTTCTTCTCTTGGTCCTTGTACTTGGCGTCCTCGCTAGCTCGTCCATTGTATGTGGTGGCTCCGTGGCTTTCCTCTAAGTACCTGATCATGCATAGCACACACGTTGGAGGTAGTAGCCATGTCTCACATGTAGGAAGTGAAAGTTCGGAGAGGAGCGACTTCACCTTGTGTCCAATGGCGTATGTTCGAGGTCTCGTCATATGTCCTCTTGGGGCTTGGAGAGTAGTCGGAGTGTACATGGGTATGAACGTGGGATGCTCCGCATCATCTCCCCCCCCCCTTGGCGAAGATCCGACCTCGGATCGTGATCCTCATCACCATGGAAACGGTTGTCGTGGACGGACTTGTAGTTGGACGGAGTTGAAGGCATGGCGCAATCCAAGTACTCCAAGGTGTCTCCGGTATGTGGTACATGAAAAATGAGCAAACACGAAGTACACTTGGAAATACAATGGTTAGCGCACACAAAGTGTCCATTAAGTAAACATGTGTCTGTGCGACAATATTGATCATGATAAGGTGCATGAAACTTATCCAAAAGATATGGAAATGTATGCACAACATTCATGGGAGCAAAAGCAAGAATATGATCAGTGCAACCACGGTGCAAAATGATGTCATAGTGAGGCGGTTGATCAATAGCATGAATATGGTAATGGATGCTCAAAATGAGTATGTGATCATGCAATTGATGATGGGCAATATGATCATGATGTATGAATATGCCATCAAGGTAGATCACAACAAATTTGCTAAGAAAATGCACAAGCTCATATATCATGGATGACATGGAAATACAAGATGCAACAAGGCAATCATAATATGAGTCAATCCATGCATAAGATGCAAATTTTTCATGTGTATGATAAGTCCATCGAGCATGACATATGTGAGCATAATCAACAAATATGGAGGTGTTGGTGTACCAATGCTCGATGTCATGGCATGAGTGTAGGTTCGAAGGTGCATCCAATAAGGCCGAGCGCTCCACAATGTGAAGGTCCATAGAGCCAATCTTCAATGTTGCTCCTCCATCTGCGAGATGTAACATGTAGACAACAAGAAGGAAACGACAATGAAAGAGTGACCCATCCAATATGCATATTTGAGGATGGCTCAAAGGGAAGGAGATCACCTTTAGGAGATTGTCGCAAATGTTGGTGTTGCACATCATGTATGCCTTCACATGACCAAATTGTCTCATGATGGTATCGCCTTGTGAATCCTTCAAGATGAAAGAACATGACAAACACACAGAAAAACAAATGAGGTTACCGGAGATGCAAAACCTATCATTCGTGTGGTAAAATACCCAACAAGTGAATCCATCATTCTCATCATAAGAAGGGACAATGGAGCATTTCATAGTATGGAGGCATATGATGCGAGAACAACCAAATACAATAGGCTCAAACAAGAAAGCACGCATCACAAGTAAAGTGTCCAAGTCTCTTCGATCAATAAGCATAGATGTAACAATTGGAGGCAAGCGACAATGAAAAAGATGTATCATGTGAGGGGCACGAGCATATATGTCATCAACCCAAGAAAGAAAGTAAGAATGGAACGTGGGTGATGCAAAAAAGCAAGCAATCATGTGAATCAAGGGAAGCAAGCTAGTAGTGCGAAGATGCAACGTACTAGAAGGAATCATGGCAAGCATGTCATGGGTGCAAATAGTGTGCATGAATAATTCACATGACATAGCACAAGCATGAAAGGAGGATATGAGCAAAATAGCATCAATAGCATGAGGCACATGATAATCATGGCAATAGTAAGAAGGATCTCCACCAAGCATGCAAATACACATAGGAGTAGCATAATGGTGAATCATGGGTAGATGCAAGCAAGGGTCACAATTGCATGGCAAAGGCATAGAAGCAAGCATAGCATTCAAAGTGAACACGGTAAAATGAGCATGAAGCGACAAGCGGTATATAGCCCATAACCGTGTGAGAGCCAAGTGAGAGAGATATGCGTAGTCGTTGCACGAAGAGAATGGTGGTAAGGATAGTCCATGGGATCCCAAGTCATCTTTGCTCTCAAGAGCTCGTTTCGTCAACTCTTGGGATTGAGAGGTTGACAAGTATACATGAGTACCTACACAAAACAAAGACAAAGGGAAAATTGTGTGTGCGTGGTATATGTACACATCATCCATCATGATGCGCACGTGCTTGTGTTGGTTAGCACAAAATATCCAATGCTTGAATAAATGAGATGTGTGATATAGAAACATATCATCCATCATGATAGGTTTGTTGTTATGTATAGCATAATGGAGACTCAAATTGTGTAATGCATCACAAGAAATATGTAGAGCATTGTTATTCATGGAATGCATACGGTGCAAGCAATTATGAGAATCATGCAAAGTATGGAATGCATCAAAATCTCTGAATATGTATGAGGAAACTATGGGGGTCTCCTCATGAGAATTAATGGAAACATCACATGGAGAATATTGACAACATCCAAAACAATGCATATTTGGAACATTGTGATCATGGCATAGCATAGTGGATGAAATGCGCAAATCATGTAAAGGAAGCATGGCAATATCATCACATGAAAAACAAAAGCCAATGACCATCATCTCGTCATCTATGCCATAAGTGCAGATGGGATTTATTGTAATGGGGCATGCATATTCACTATGTTGAGATTGGAATAATGCAATATGGGATATCTCACTCATAGCATATGACAAGGTTAATGGATTGTCAAACATGATGTGACCAAAAGAATTTTCACAAGATATCCTATGGAGCATAGCATCACAACTAGGCAAATCAACATGCTCATCATCATATTTATCATAAATAGGTAAGTCATGACATGAGGAAGTCTCACTAGCATGAAGCATGGGAATAGGTGTGTCAACATCATGCAAGCAATCATTCATAAAATAGTCCGCTAGTGGGACAAGAGAAGCACCATCACCTATGTTACATTTGGAGCATCTCTCATGTGTTGTAGGTGAGGTGTCGAAGACCAAGTCGTGGTCATCTTCATCTTGATGGAACCATGTGGGGGTGCATCTTCTTCCACCATGGCCATCGTTATCTCCATTGGAGATATGGACTCGTCGAGGATAGGCATGTCGTCATGTAGGAGACCTAGCACCAAAGAAGAAAACACACTCGGAGTAGAGGTTAAGTCATTAGGAATCATAGTGGCCTGACGTGTCGTGTCAACTACCTCACTCACTAAGTGTGGTGGCTCACTCACTCCCTCTTGGATGCTCTCAAGTGTGGGCTAGTGGTGGTCACACTCATCCTCTCATAGGAAATGAACTCAATGTCACAAATAGTGGAGTCACTCATATCACTCATGGTGGGGTGGCTCTCCTCACATGGGAATTGGGGCATCTCTTTATATGTGGATGTCGGAGAGATGTTGGTGCAAATGTCTCCATGCTCAATCATGTCGTAGTCGTAGCCGTGGATGAAGGCCGAAGATGGCACATCATCACTCTCCTCTAAGACTAAATATAAGGTCTCATGTGTGGTCTCGTAGCTTGACTCGGAGTATGAGTCCAATATGGGTGCCGTCTTTGTGTTGTTGAAGAGGTTCATGCTCGTCGCCGTGGTCGAAGGGGATGGCCCTTTCTCGACCTTCTTGTCGCCATCTTGTTATTGAAGGCCCATATGATGTGGCACCTCGTAGCTCGTCTCCATGACCGAAGGTAATGTCCCATGCTTGGCCATATTCCTTGAGGGGCTTCCGAAGATGGAAGTGTCGCCCTCGCTCGTAGGTGGTCGCCTCGTTGGTGAAGATGTCGATGTAGGCGAACTCATGGGAAGTAGGCGAAGATGCCATATGTCCAAAGGTGAAGATGCCTTGATAGCACTTGGTGAAGATGTTGAAGTGGTGGTGATGGTCATAGCTCCATCTTGGTGGTGCTTGTCTCGCGGTCTTCTCTTGTCCTCATGATGTTTGGACTTGGCGTGAAGTAGGTCTTGTTGGGACTTGTGCATTTGTGCTTGGTGAGCATCATCATGATGACGTTGGCGTTGTCGCACTTGAGCTCGTAGTAGATGTCGTTCGTCGTCGTCGTGCACATGTTGCTTGGAGGTGACTTGTCCTTCATGACGAGGTGGATCACGAATGTGACGGTGGTCGCCATGGAGATGTGGACGTGGACAACTTGCGCTTGCATCATTTTTGCGCTCCGAAGACTTGTGACTTGAACATCGCCGCCTTGAGGATGATGAAGGGGAAGAACGGTTGATCAACAAGGTCCGAATCTCCTCCATCCTTGCATCCTGATCCTCCTTTTGTGCGGAAATCTTGTTGTCGATGTAGTCCCTTTTCCTCGCTTCGGAGTGGCGAATGTCAATGGAGAGGTTCTCGATGCGCTCGCGCAATATTGATTGTGTGCCTTGTATTTGTCATTGTAGATCGAAGATTGACGCTTTGGTAATGTAGTTGTTCACGCCGTCGTTGTTGTGGAAGACCGGAGATGAAATGCCTTGCCTATCCATCACTCCAAGAGAAAAATGTGAGTGGTAGAAAGAGAAGAACGAATACCAAATGTACCTTGACCAAAGTTGAAAGTGGATCAATGATCACTCCAATGTGGACAAGGAAATAGCACAATTGGTACTAATTCTTGTCGGTTTCTCACACCTACACAAATAAGGCTTATGGTGGAGCTCGGTGAGGATAGTGGCACAAAAAATTTGATGCAAAATGTTAGCAAGAGTCAATAATGTTGAAAGAGATTCACAAATTTGCAAGTGAAACAAGTAGACCAATAGCAATATGTGGCACACGGAAACACACACACGGATAGATAAATGGGGTCGTGAACCAATGATGAGCACAAAATGTGGAATCCACGGAAAACGCTCGTGTTGCACAACTCAAGAGATACGCTAGCAGGCGGATACGACACTTGTGCACAACCTATAAGATGCAAAATGGATAACTTTCTATCCCAAGTATGCTATGTATGTATGGTTCCCGGTGTTTCTCACAAGGTGATCCAAGATGATCTTATATGCAATGTGGTATGATGCTATGGCTATTGCTTACGAGCTCTTTGTTCACTCTTTTGCTTAAAATCTTATTCTTGTTTTTTTGTATGGCCACTTTGGCACAATGCACAAACCAAGATAGCAATTGTATATATGCGGGAACAAACTTGAGGCACAAGAGATGATATGATACCAAGATGATACTGATATGGTATGGTATGTATGCAATGTATGGTGTAGATCACTAATGTGCACAAGTAACATTGCCGGCAATACTCAAATGGATAGTCTCGATAGGCAAGTGACGCAAAATGGGCTAGGGGTTATCAATGCAATGGCAAGGGAATATACAATGGAGGGATACCACGATACCAAGATGATATGGAGGTTACCGTCCGTGTCGATGATGAGTGGCAGTGATCTTGATGGAGATACCAAGATGATGGAGACTCGTCCCTAAGTAGCCGAAACACCTTAGGAAATGGAAAAACCGCGAACTCAAAATCTCAAATGTCAAATGTCAAATGGTGGTAGCGGGAATGCGGTGGTGGTTTTGTGACAGCTCAATGGAATTGCGGAATGGCAATGATGGGTTGTGGAGTACGCAATGCGGAAATGGAGGGTAAGGTGGTGGACTATACACGGTGTCGGAGTTGGAAGCACGGTCCCTAAGTAGCTGAAACACCTTAGGAGACACAACTCACAACACAAACAAAATTGGGTTAAGTCGGTGTGGAAGAAGTGTATGGTTGGTAAGCCTATGCGGAAGTGGTGATGGTGGTTGATGAGGAAGAAACCGTCCCTAAGTAGTCGAAACACCTTAGGAGACTCAAATCACTACTCAAGCAACCACACATGCAATGGGTATCAAGATGGGTAAGGTTGCGGAAGTCGGTGGTGGTGTAGCGGAGGATGTGGTGGAAGCCCTAGGCAAAGATGCCAATATTTCAAAAAATTGATGGAGTCAAATGATGTTGGTGGTATTTTTGTGGGAAGGAGGATGTCAAGAGCTTTTCAACGAGATAAAAGAACGTCAAAATCGGAGTTTGGATGAATTAGTTATGGCCGAAACAATATTTGAGCGAAAGTGATATCTACAGGTTACGGACGTCCGAAGATGGTCGGACGACCGGTGGCCGGACGTCCGGGCAGGCTTGGAAATCCATAAATTTGGCTTGGGTTAGGGGTTCCGGTCGTCCAGAAAAGGTCGGACGTTCGGTCGTTCCAGGGGCTCCGGACGTCCGTAAAAGGTCGGTCGTCCGGGGGTCGGGGTCAACGCGAGATGCGAGATCCAGGGCGCGATTTTGGGCGAAAAATGATGATTTTGGGGTCAAAATTGATGAGACTTCGTGGGTGAAAGATGGGGAAACTTGGGGAGATGCTAGATCCACTTGAAACCAAGCAAATCCATGGATCAAAATCAACAAAACTTCGTGAAACCAACAAATCACAAAAAAAATTGGGGCTATTTTTTGTGGGGATATTCGAAATTGGGGAAGAACACAACAAAATTAGGCTAGAAAACAACTAGGGAAGGCTCCGAAATCGTGATCAACGTGGCTCATGATACCAAGATGACGTAGGGTAGAACCCTATGTGGCCGATCTTTCACGACAGGAGCGAATCCCACGAAGAACACGAAGAACGTGAGGGGAAAGAGAGGGAAAACACAAGGGAAACACAAGAGAAACACAAGAGAATCACTAAACCAACACAAGAAAGTCACACATGTGATAGATCCTAGGATACACAGTACACGATCAACTAAGGACGATAAAAGGGTAACGGTCTTCTCCATGAGGAGGTCTTGATATTCTTCTCCGCAAGGAGGTCTTGAATCCAAAGGGATCTTCTCCGAAGAGGCCGCGGTCTTTGATAGAAGCAAAGGTGTCCCGTCTTTCGATGAGATGGTGGCTATCGTTTTGGAGGAAGTCGACTTTGACGATCCGACTACGAACGTGCGAGGACGTCGCGACTAAGCAATCGCTAAACCAACTCCGAGAGGTTATTGACCACGCCGGAGCACGATCAACCTGACCACGAAGGTCTGTTTCCTGCAGGCAAACGAAGAACAAGCAAGAAACTGAGATTGCAATATGGATATTGCGAATATAAGATGAAAGCTTTATTGATCAAGGTGGGGTTCTGTGACGTCTTGGTCTGGTCGCTGGACACAAACGAAGTACGTGAAGTTGCAGCTATGGCGAACTTTTAATCTAAACAAAACCCAAAGTCTAAACGGCGCCCTAAGGGCTGTATATATGGAGGAAAAGGGGGGGATTTCGTGGCCCTTGGAGGAGGGGTCCGAAACCAACCCTAACTCTTGTTTCCCCACACATATGGACTCTAAAAACAGCCTATACTTAAGTATTTCGAAAATACATGGGCCTGGCCCAATAATAAGGTGACGCAGCACCTAAAATAGGCTCTGGACCAAATTTATGAAGTGGCATCTTGTATATTTCGTCCAATGCTTCATGCACTCCTTATGGTGGCTTCAAAGTCCTGAAATCATCACTTGTAACTCCGTTCTTGACCCCCTTGCGCATGCCATCATCTTCATGCTTGAACTTGATCCAAGGTTCATCTTTCTTGTCCAAGCTAGGCCCTTCATTTGTAAGCAAAACAAATGTATCCAATTTGGGCAGCATCATATTCTCATGAACATTAGAATCGTTACCAAGAAACGAAAGTACCTGATAATTCAATTGGCGTTCGCGAGCTCTAGTAATTGGTCCAATATGTATAGCAGCAGGGGTTGTGGGTGTAATAATGGTATTGATGTCATCATCAGTCTCTCACGAGGAGTAGATCTGATGTGGATAAGCGTAGCTCTATCTCTCAAAATGAGCTAAACAAACGCTAACCCTAACTAGGAGGTGGAAGAGTATATATAGTCTAGGGACACAAAGGGGTAAGTGGGGGATACATGGGCCTCGGCCCGATACTCTGCGCAAAGACATGCGCCGGTCGTCCGACGGGTACCGGACGTCCGGTGGCTCGCGAGGGTCCGGTCGTCCGGTACTTGTCGGACGTCCGGCGTTTTGGCTTGGGAAAGCCATCATCAGATTTCCAGACGGGGCCGGTCGTCCGGGCGCTGGAGGATGTCGGACGTCCGGTCGCGTCGGTCGTCCGACCGCTGTAGGTCTCGCTGGCTGGGACTTGGGCTGGCTGGTGAAGTCTCCAGGCGTCGGACATCCGGTCCAGACCGGTCGTCCGGTGGCTGTAGATTTCTGGCAGCTTCTTCTCTTGGTCCTTGTACTTGGCGTCCTCGATAGCTCGTCCGTTGGATGTGGTGGCTCCGTGGCTTTCCTCTAAGTACCTAATCATGCATAGCACACATGTTGGAGGTAGTAGCCATGTCTCACATGTAGAAAGTGAAAGTTCGGAGAGGAGCGAGTTCACCTTGTGTCCAATGACGTATGTTCGAGGTCTCGTCATATGTCCTTTTGGAACTTGGAGAGTAGTCGGAATGTACATGGGGATGAACGTGGGATCCTCCGCATCATTGTTATTTAAGAAATATTGAATAGCGTAGGATTTATTCTACCTTGCCTTGTACTCCAAGATAATTTTGTACTCCTATATATATACCCACGAGGCTCAAGCAATTCAACAACGATTCCACCAATCCCTCTCTATCCCTTCTAACAACATTAATCCCTTGAGTATTTTGTTATTAGCCCTCGAAAGCCACAAGGGCACTAGATGCACTTACAATTCTTTTTACTCTCCACATGTAGTAAAGCAAAGAGTATGTCATTTACCCTTCCTGGGAATCTAAACTATATCGTGTGTCCCTGTTTATTTGTGTTCTAGATCTACTGATGTGACATCCCCTCGACTATAAATTCCACATACTCCAAATATCGCAATCGCAATTAAGACCAAACGTCATCAACAAGGAGCATAAGAGTTCATATAAAAAAACTGGCTATAATAGGCACATAAAGTATAAGATCACTGGTAATGGTGTGGGTATCTTCCCAGACAAAAACTCATGCATTTCTCAGGATAATTGTGGAAAATGTGCAATATGACATCAATCATTCGAATGACGGGCTAAGGTTTAACTGAACATACACGCTGCCTGATATATTCCTATATGCCACTTAGACACCTGGTTGCCAATTGTAAGATAGGAACATGCGATGTGCAAATGTGTCACGGCTAAAAAAAAGGCAGCACCAAATCTAATGCGCAAACAAGATTTATAGAAATCACTGTTGACAATCGCCTATAACCCTGAAACCTATAGTTTGGCATTCTGGCTTTGGTGATTGCAAGGTTTAACTTGTTTGCAACATTTGAACCATCCCGGAGGCCTTCTCGCTGTGATCGACAATGAGCTTCTTTCGAATGGCTAATAACTCCTCTCCAGCACCACAGATGTAGGCTGCTGTTCGCCTGCCAGAAAGAGTTGCTCCTTCCATGCTGTCAATGTAGTCCTACAAAAACAATAAAGGAGGTCATGATTTTGGTCACATTTACTATTTCCTAACGACATGTATCATCCAATGTTGCAAGCATTCCTCTGTTTAAAATTGACTCCACAAATTACTAAGAATTTGAATGCAACTTGTCTGCTTTAGCGGTCAGGACTATGTCAATGCTTCAGGTGTACTGTACCTGTTTCGTGTAAGAGCCAGACAAGAAGAAATTTTTAACTGGTGTCTTCTGGTCAGGTCTAAATGGATCATTTCCAGGAGCCTCACGGTACAAGGATTGTCCGATCTTTACCACACTGGACCATGTAACTTCCAAGCCTCGGGCTGATGGAAACAAATCTAAGACCTGCGCAAAATTTTAAATGCATTAGCATCGAGGGGACAATAGAATCAACAGAAGCGCTAAGGAGTATTAGTATTAGGGTTCGGCTCTCCTGCAGGGATCCCTGAACGCATTACTGTGCAGGCCAATCAACAGACGACACATGTCCTGACAAGCCGACGCGGATTTTGAATTTTCATGGCTAAGGAGTATTAGGTCCAAGTGCATGGGCTATGAAATAGAGATAAGTTGCATCCATAACAAGAAGCACAATAAAATCACATTCTACGGAACTGCTTTAAAATGAGGACATGCTTAGATATTGGTAATAGAAATCATCTGCATCAACCAATTATAGCGATCCTTTCACCAACAAATTATGTACAAACCCACCTGTTTTTCAACCTTGCTAATAATCTCCTCATTTGGCAATGGCATGTACGGATCACCTGGAGTTAGCACAGCTCTGCAAATAAAGCAAACACGCAAGGTGAATTTATTTGCAGAAAGATAAGCCGGTCCAATGCATGAATTTTAGAAGTTATACTGCACAAATCACCAAGTAAACTGTCCAGATTATGTAAACATAAATCAGAGTTTCAAAACGTCAAACAGTTAACTTTGTTAAGAGTGCTGGATGGTAGCCTTACTGGATCAGGGAACCTTGTCCTTCAATGTAGTAGTCAGCAGGAGATGACAGTGCAAGGTCTGAAAAACAGGAGAAGTCTGCATCTGGAGTATAGAGTAGATTATCCAAGCCAACTGCTTTTTGGAGTTGTCTAAATCAAAGATAAGAAAAGCATCACTCGGCAAGGGATTTGCTTTTGCACAAGCATATTTTAGCAGAGATAAATGTACTCTTCCTGAAAACATCAGGGATGTGCCAGAAATATTAATTGGTCTAATATAAATTAAAAACAAAGAAGTAACAAAGAGCCCCAGGGTTGGAATTACCTTGATTTCTCCAAGTCTTGGACTTCAGTAACCCATCCATTGTAGCGAAGCTGAACAGTGACTACAGGAACACCATCTAACTTGTATATATTGTCAAACATATCCCATTCCCTCCATTCCGATGGTAATAGTCTTTTGATCCCTGGGACATCACAAGCTGCACCCAACAAAAGATGAAACATCAATTTTATGCTTGAATGGTTGGGAGTCAATCAACAAAAGAAATGCTGAGAAGAAAAATAACCTGCAACATATGCATCTGCTTTGATTATCTCACTACTTGTAGCCTACAATGCCCAGATGTAGCAATATGTTAGTGAGAGTACTAATGTTATGACCGGCATATTAGGGGCTTAGCTCAGTTAGTTGTGGCCCAGTTTATCTTATCGTTATTAGGGGCTTAGCCCAATTATCTTATTAGGAGGATTATATAAACTCGTGTGAGGACCCGTTTTGGGATTAAGCAAGAAGCAATCATATTTGCTCGGCTTCCTTAGGGAGCCAGGAGACCTAACCCTAGCCGCCGCCCCTGCTCTCTCTCACGCGCGCGCACGCAACGACGGCGCCCCAGCGCCGGCGACCACGCCTTCCTCCACGCCATCCCTCCTTCCACCCCTACAACCCGAGACCACGCCCTGGTAGGGATCCGGTTCCTACCAACTAACAGAAGTTCCGGAACAGTGCATAAATACCTTTGATGATCTAGCAGTAATCTTGCTACGTAGACGAAAAGCTAACCTTAGAGATGAGAAAGCCTTTCACATAGGTCTCTCCATCGGGTGACTTATCGTAGAGAACCTCTCGGCATCCCCACTTCAAGTGAAACCTGAAGGATTTTTTTATAATATAAAAAGAAATGGTCGCACTGCAATATTTATTACATAGACAATTGAAGAGTATTATTGGTCTCGTTAACATACCTACCACCCCTGTCTGTTATGTACTTCTTTATTGGGCCACTTAAGTAAACATCAGGTGAGCCCTTTAGCATGCGCAACAAAGATGCCTCTGTCTTTGTGGCAAACAGGGTGAAAATAGTAAGCATGCATCGAGCACTGATATTATCACAGTCGATAAAACCAAGAGCATAAGCAACAGGATCCCACATTCTTGTGATGCTCTCTCGAGTACCACCTCTAGACATGAACCAATCAGTGAAACTTACCTGAAAAAGTGTATATACAACTCTATATTTAGATTTAGGAATCAGCTACAACTGAGTTATGCTGGGGAAAAACTTAAAGGAATTGTTCTGAAGCCCCATACATGCATGCTAGACTAAACAGTTTGCAAGGAAGATGAAATAAAAGCAAGTCCACAAGGAACCCACTATCCGAATTTAAAATATATAGCATATATGCACAGTAATGACACTGACAAAAAGAAGAGGAATTCTTACATCATCCAAGTCCCGTACTTGTTGCAATGCACCGTCTGGATCAAGAAGAGCTCGAACAACTGGGCTTAGGGCGAGAGCAACTGCATTCCTTGCCTTATCATAAACCTGCAACACAATTTAAATATATACAATTAAACCATCTGACAAAGCAATATCCAGCAAACTAAAGTGACGGGCAAAGTTGACAAGACTTCCAGTGCTTATTTTGCGCTCATGATTATAGAATCTTTCACTTGTTACAAGTTCAGACAGAAAATTCAGATCTCAATAAACCTGAAGATAGGGCGGTCATGAATTAGGTATATACTATTTAAGGTATTTACACAAATAGGCAGTTGTGAAGACTTTGCGATGCTTTGATTATCCATAAGACAGAAGAATAACAGAACGCACAAATTGTACTCCCTCTGTAACTTAATAGAAGACGTTTTTGACACTGTCGTAGTGTCAAAAACGTCTTATATATGTTACAGAGGGAGTAACAAACTGTACTGTATCTGAAATTAGCATGAGCTGCAAGCTATTTATTTTCAAAGGGAATAGCTTGCTGCAGTTAACAGAGTGATCAACTGTAACTGCTTTCGAGAAATATTTGCCCATAGTTCGGCTGATTGCATTGTGACCTAATAAAAAGGGAGTGCTGAGGTGCCCGATTACTACTTTCACAATAGTGGCATGGGCTGAAAAGATATGCTTTCAGATGAACTTCAGAAGATGTTTAGAGGGAATAACATACAAAACTACAGTTAAGTTGCAGATTCAAATAGAGAGATACTGCAAGAATCATGGGCACGATATTAATAAAGTACAAGGCAAAAATGTTACAATAAGTTGCAATGTGTAATTACAAACTGTAAGGGAAACAAATTGCAAAGCCAAATTACTTCATATGATTTTATTGTTCTGTGTGGTAGTAGCAAATGAAATTCTGAAGTGATTACCTTGAGTTGATTGGTTCTTAGAAATGCTTGGATACCATGTAATGGAGCTCCCACAGGGAACCGAAAATCAAGTTCTACACAGAAAAGCAAGCACTATGAAAACCTCCAAAAATTAAGTAAATGTGAATATGCATAGAAAATATGAGTTCAGCTGGTTTGGCCAATAAAGCACACAATATGGCACAAAGCTAGCAAAACATACAGCATTTGCATTTGAAGTTCAGAATTCAACTATACTAATAACAAATTGGAACATTATAGTTTTCAATTATATTACAAAAACTCGTAAGTAGTCAAGAATGAGTTTAACATTACACCCTAAGACCATGTTTCCTCCTACGATAGTTAGGTACTTCAGTATATGATAAATAAACATACCACCAACAATGCCCCCTTTATTTACAAAAGTATGGGTATGTTCCTTGACTAGTAGATTATTATCAGCCCCAACCTGAAATACAAAATATCAAATTTCACCAACAATTAATACTGTTAAGTGAGGACAATATTGCACATGTACCAATCACACAGCCGCACAACAAAATTTACATGCTTCATACAGACAAAAGGATTCTCCATGCGATAGGCTAAATTTATTTAACTCTGAAGTATACAGACCCAATTCCAAACTTTTCAGGTTATAATATCTCAATCATGTCCATAGCTGCTTTTTTTGGCAAGGAATCTCCATAGCTACTCAAGGTAGTCAATAGTAAAAACACACTCCACACTGGTTGTTTCTCCAACAATCCAAGAGTAAAAAAATAGTACCTTCTTCATGAGGCGGAAAAGATTGCTGTAACAACCAAAGAAGACATGCAGCCCCATCTCGATATGGTTCCCATGCTTGTCGACAAAAGAACCAACCTTGCCGCCAATAAAAGTTCGGGAGTCATACAGATCAACCTGCAAAAGTCAAGAAACCAATTTTGGCAGTGTTACAATGACACTGCTTTTCCTGGAGGAACACAATTTCGCATTGCTGAAGGCATCAAATCAGCAAACCTCATGTCCCTGGTCCAAGAGCTCTACTGCGGTGGACATGCCGGCGAGGCCGGCACCTATGATGGCGACCTTGAGCTTCGGGCCCCTGTAGTGCTCAGGCTCCGGCGGGAACAGTCCTTTCGGTGCTGCGGCAGACAGAAAGGCAAAATACGCAAATCAAGATTTCTTCCAGTCAATGGCACTAGGGTGAGGTTGTTGAGAACCGAAATGGGACCAACTAAAAACACATGGTCTGCATACAACTGATCCATGAATTCAGCAATATAGGATTAGCTAATAGCCGATTGCAGCCACAACTCTGACCAAATTAGGCTGTGTAAAAGCTCATAATGATTTACTCCCTCCGTCCGGAAATACTTGTCATCAAAATGAATAAAAGGGGATGTATCTAGACGTATATTAGTTCTAGATACATCCCTTTTTATCCATTTTGATGACAAGTATTTTCGGACGGAGGGAGTAATTAACTCATTCCTCGGCTACACCAGTTCTCCAATAAGTTCCTTAGTGGATATGGCACTCCGGGTCAAAGCTATTGAACCCAAGAGGAACTAACGACATACAGAAGGAATTCAAATATTTAGGTGCCAGACAAGTCCCAATTCTCGATTCCATCCACAACTCCGCCCAAAAATTACAGTGCTGTGGGGACTCGCTGATTTGGCAGTATGAATTTAAAGGGGAATACACCACTAGATCATTATATAGTATCATCAACTTTAGAGGGATCTAGCCAATCTTTATTCCCTCTATTTGGTCCATTGTTGTTCCTCCGAGGGTTCAAATCTTCATGTGGCCCCTCTCCCACAACAAACTTATGACTAACAATAATCTTAGCAAGAGAGGGATTGAAAAACCTCCAGAATGTGTTCTTTGTGCATAGCAAGAATCTATTAAGCATTTTTTTATTGTACTGTGGTAAAACAGATTTGGAGGTACATTTCCAGTTTCTTTTCTTGTGAATTACTCGCATAAAAACCATATCACCCTGAACTCTGTTTGTGTCTGTGTATTATGGAGCATATGGAAATATAGAAATTCCCATGTCTTTGATAATGCTCTATGGATCGACATGAAACAGATATGGTGGCTTATTCTGGTGAAGATAAAAAAAAGGATGATTCTTTTCAAGGAGGGGCCTCTGTTGAATATGGAGGACTTTGCTCAGATGATCTCTTTTATCCTCAAGGCCCCCTTCCAGCTGAAGGTGGAAGTAAGATATGCTGACAGAAACACTGAGGGTGTTTTCAGTCAAGCACTACTTACCAAACTATCACTGGGAGGTGCCTCTCGGATAGATGAAGCTATCTCGGCACCAGCACCACCTCCAAGGAGACCTGGACTCAGCCAGATCACCCCTCTGGAGCTGCCCCTCTCCCCGATCCGGTCACTAAGGAAATTCAGAGCCCCTGCCCTCCTGATAGTCCAAAAAAACTTTACTGCGCTCAAAGTTCACAAGGATGAACTAATTCGCCTTGTCTGTGTCATTCCGATACCAAAACAGGGATTAAATACTCAAAGAGACGTCCTCACCGTTGATGGCCATGTCGGAGACCTTGCTGTCGAGCGAGCATCGAACCACACCGGCGGCCGCCGCGCGCTGGCAGGACGGCCCGCGGCGCCGGCCGACTACGAGGGCCGAGACTAGCGCGCACGACGTGGCGGCCATGGCCGTGGCCTCGTCGATGCAAAAGCAGTACAAAACCCGAGGAGCAGTGAGGGACGGAGCCGGGAAGATGGAGCCACTGGGCGAGGAATAGCATAAATTGTGTGAGCGTGGAGAGGAGGAACCGATGAAGATGGGAAGGGAAAGCACAAATTTGTTTGGAAGGCGAAGATGCCGTCGAGTTGGGGATTTGTCGTGTGGCCACAGCCTCGTGGACGTGCCACCATCGTCCACCGGTGCGGTTTGAGTGGACGCGCGTGCCCTTACCTCAGAAAACAAATATTAAAATATTCCTCCGTTGCAAAATAAATGTCTCAACTTTGTACTAACTCTAACACAATAAAAATATTTTAAAAGAAAACAATAAGTGGCAACAGTTGCATGATATCTTTGTTACGAAAGAAGAAATTGACCCATGGGGAAAATACCCAAAATGCAGCAGCCAACTTCATTATATCATGTAGTCGGAAACCTGTGCCGAAAGTGTCTGGTTAGGTAAAACCAAGATATGACTATGTCAAACTAAATATTGATGCGGGATTTAACAGTGACGCACTAAAGGGTTCAGTCTTCGCAGTCTTACGGGATCATAGCGTACAGTTTGTTGCTGCTGCTGACGAAAAAATTGATACTCTCTCTGTAAAGAAATATAAAAGCGTTTATTAGTGATCTAAATGCTCTTGTATTTCTTTATAAAGGGAGTACTTGTTTTGATTCATTTACAGCCGAGCCAATAGCTATCCGATTTGGTATGAACCTTGCGTGCACCAAAACACTAATGCAAATTATTTTTAGGGGAGTGCTATATGTCGGAGGTGAATCCTTTTAAAAGATTCGTCGCCTTGAGAGCTATCAGATTTGGCACAAATCTAGTGTTGGGCGTCATTCTAACTAGAGAAAAATTCATTATAGGTCACAAAACTTGAGTCGGCTGACACTTAAGTACCACTACTTCGAAATACCCGAAATACAGTCTATGTACTTGCGCAGGGGGTTCACTTTGGTCTGTATATACGAATTGAGCTACGTATTTGCTGACTTGGCCGAGTCAGCCGTTGCCAGCTATGCTTTGACCGCCACATGTGCAGCACCTGGTCAAGGGGAGGGGGGTTAATACTAGATGGTTGGAGGGGTTTTTTGCAAATGCGCGCACCTGGTCATTAAACGTTCTGCACCTGGTCGGACCGCACCGGACCACGCCTGTCTCCTCCCTCCCGCAACCTCTCTGCTCCCGCAACCTCTCTGCTCCCGCACCCTCTCTGCTCGTCGTCGCTGCCGAGGTAGTGCGTTTGCTCACCGGCGTCGACGACGGCTCCATGAGCACGTCGTCAGACGCTGAGCCGCCGCCGTCTGCGCCGTTCGGGAGGGGCCTGCGCGACGTGCCTCTTGCTCCTTCGCGTCGCCGTGATGATGCCTCGCCGCCTGTGTACGGCACGTCGCCGTCGCCAGCAGCTCCTTTGCTCGATCTGTGCAATTTAGCTCCCGTAAAGAGTTCTTGGCCGCATCAATTGCGCGTAGGAGCTAGGGTTTGGCCGTTCGTTCTACTCTCTAACGGATTGGGTGTGGGGTGGTAGGGTTTTAGCAGTTTGTGAAGATCTTTCTGACAGGCCAAAAATAGGGCTGCATCATGGGGGGTTTGCAGTAGGAGCTAGGGTTTGGTCATGTTTGCGGAGATCTGGAGTGGTTATGGTTCTTTCTCCCCCCAATTTTTCATCGGTCCAGGGGTGTAGGGTTTAAGCAGTAAAGTTTGCTTTTAGTGTCACAGTGTTTATTGGACCAAAAATTGTTGTAATTTACAATTACATTGTGTCAGATTGACCAAAGATGGTTGCTTTTCGACCTGTAAGATCATACATTTGTTAATTGGAGCCATGAATCTCTGTTTTTCTTTCTGAAAAGGTAAAAAAGTCTGAATGTTTGAATTGTAGTCTGAAATGTCTGAAACTTTCTGTAGTCTGAAATGTCTGAACTTTTTCAACTTGTTTGTTTTGCAGGTCACTTAAGCAACCACTTCTCTGTTGAGGTCATACATGGTGGCTACTTTATGTGTGCTGGCAAGCATAGGGGTTATCACAAAGGTCACTCCATTTGGTATGATTACTATGACATAGATAATTGGACACCTAATGTTGTTGCCAGTCTAGTGGAGGAAATTGGATATGAGTTTGAGGGCAGGATCAGGGCTTATTGGTGTGTTCCTGGGTTGACAGTGTATAAGAATGGATTAAGAGAGATCAAGATAGGGTACAACACTATGACAGAAAACATGAAGGATTGTGTTCTAAATGGCAACCACTTCCAACAGATATTTCTTGATCATGATGAGAGCATGAGATCATATATTTCTGTTGTTCAAGTCCACTCTGATGATGAGGATCCTCCAATTGTCAGGTTCAGTGGCATTAGGCCAAAGAAGGAGAATGCACACCAGCAACAAGCAGAGCAGACACAACAGCAGCAAGAGGAGCAGGATCAACTCACTCTAATGGAACAGGAGCAGGCTGAGCTCCCTCAAGTGGAATAGGAGCTGGCTCAGCATGATCAAGAGCATGATTCTGATCAAGAGCATGAGCAAGATGAAGCAGAGTCAGAAAGTGGAGCAGAGTCAGAAGAAGATGATTTCATACCAAGTCCACCCCAGCCTAGAACTACTTACCTTTCATCTCAGTTTGGGTTTAGGGCAAGGAAATCCTGTAGGTTTTTGAACATGGATGCAGCAGACATAGTAGTGCAGGATTCATATGAAGATTATATTCCACAAATTGTTGATTCAGACATTGATCTGCAGGATGATGATGACTTGTTTGCCAAACATGTTGATTGTGAGAAGGGCAAAGGACCAGCAGTCCAAGAAGAAGTTGATGATCCTACTGAAGATGTGGATATTTGTCTGCCATCCTCTGATGAAGATAAGGTGAAGCTGAATTTCAAAAGTTTTAGAGAGGAAGACCTGACTAAACCACAGTTTCAAGTTGGCCAGACCTTTGGATCTGTTGAGTTCCTGAGGAAAGCTATCAAAGAGTACAGCTGTCAGGAGAGAGTTGACATTAAATGCCCTAGAAATGATAGGAAAAGACTGAATGCCATTTGTGAAGATGGGTTCCCCTGGACCTTGTCTGCATCATTTAATGAGAGAATCAACTGCTTCATGATCAAGAAATACAACCCAAAGCATACATGCATAAAGAAATGGTGTGTTAAGTCATTCACTGCTCCTTTTATGGCTGGAAAATATCTTGATTCTTTCAGAGCAGATGAAAACATGAACATGAAATTTTTTGCAAGGGTGGTTCAGAAAGATTGGAACATGACAGCAACAAGAAGCAAGCTTAGAAGGGCTAAGAGGTTAGTGAAGAAAGTTATTGAAGGAGATGAGTTGGAGCAGTACAACGGCATGTGGGATTATGCACAAGAATTCAGAAGATCAAACCCAGGGAGTTATTTCTATGTGGGTGTCAGTAATGGCATATTTGCAAGTTGTTATTTCTCTCTGGATGCCTGCAAAAGGGGTTTCATGCAAGCTTGTAGGCCTGTCATTTGTTTGGATGGATGCCACCTGAAGACAAAGTATGGAGGTGTTATGCTGTGTGCTGTTGGCATGGATCCTAATGACTGCATTTACCCTCCAGTTTTTGCAGTTGTTGAGGTAGAGAACACTGACACATGGAAATGGTTTCTGTCAAATCTAAAAAGTGACTTGGGAATTGTAAACACAGACCCATGGACTATAATGTCAGACAAGCAAAAGGGCCTGATCAAGGGAGTAAGGCAGCACTTTCCTGATGCAGAGCACAGACACTGTGTTAGGCATATATGGCAAAATTTTCAGCAAACACACAAAGGAGATGTTCTTAAAAACCAGTTATGGAAGTGTGCATGGAGCACACCACCAGAACTGTGGGCTGCAAGCATGGAGGAAATGAAGGTCATAAGCCTAGAAGCATACAAGTGGCTTGAGCAGCTACCACCCAACACTTGGGTTAGGGGCTTCCAAAGAGAATTGGTCAAGTGTGATATCCTTCTGAACAACAATTGTGAGGTTTTCAACAAATATATTCTTGAGGCTAGGGAGATGCATCTCAGATCAATGATTGACAAGATCAAAACATAGCTCATGGTCAGGTTCTACAACAAAAGAAAAGAGGCAGAGACCTAGCCTGGCTCAATATGCCCAAAAATTAGAAAAAGAATTGGGAAGAATATAGAGCTGTCAGCTACATGCATGGTTTCAGGGGCTGGTGATGGCATCTTTCAGGTTGACAACAGGAACAGGACATACATTGTTGACCTGAAGGAAGAAAGCTGTACATGCAAAAGGTGGGATCTTAGTGGAATTCCATGTCACCATGCAATTGTATGCTGCAGACATGAGAGGATTGATCCTGAGAGTTTGGTGCACTCCTGTTACAGTATAGAAGCATTCAAGCTAGCATACAAACCCATTATTAAGCCTTGCAGAGATAGGAGTGAGTGGCAGAAGATGAATGGCTGTGAAATCAAGCCACCTGTCTTTGAAAAAAAAGTAGGGAGGCCTTCAAACAAGAGTAGGAGAAAGCAGCTTATGAGATTGAAAAGAAAGATGGAACCAAGGTGATGAGCAGACATGGAATCACAATAACATGTTCATACTGCCATGAAACAGGCCACAACATCAAAGGATGTAATCTAAAAAAGGCTGGCATTTTGCCAAATCTAGCAGAGAGAACAACAAGAAGGGGTCAAGGGCCATTCCTGATGATGTGTCAGATGATGAATTGTTTTGGCACAACAAGATGATGGCCAAGGTACACAGGAGGAGGTTCAGGTCACACAAGAGGATGGTCAACTTACACAGGAGGAGGTCCATGTTGATGGCCAAGTTACACATGAGGAGGCCCATGTTGATGGCCATGATACACATGAGGAGGTCATTGTCACACAAGATGATGAGGTCATTGTCACACAAGATGATGGAGCAGATACACCAGTTGTTTTTCAGGCAAATTCTCTGCTTTTGTTAATTTTGAGCTCTTTTATCCAGTCATTTTTGTTGTGCTGATGTTATCATGTGATGTTTGTTTTGTACAGGTGCAAGACTTTGGATTTACAATGCTTCATAGGATGCAACAATCTAGACCTGTTCCTAGAGAAGAAACTGAAACATTTTGCCAGATTCTTCATTCATCTCAAATGCAACCAGTTCTCACACTGCAGCACAGACAACAACAGCTACAAATGAAGGCAACCTGACCATGGAGTTGCTGAAGATGAAGAGAGACAAAGAAAGACAGATGGCAGCCAGGAGAGATGCAACACTTGAGGCCATGAATGAGATGGCAAAGAAGAAAGCAGAGGAGACAGAAGCAAAAAGGCAAGAAATTGCAAGGAGGAAAGCAGAGTCTTCACAAAGAAGAAGAAGAATAGCACAAGAGAAGAAAGCTCTGGGCAGCAAGGCAGGAAGCTGCTGCAGCAAGAAAAGCTACATTGCAAGAAGAGAAGGAGGCCAGAGCCCTTGAAGCAATGGCAGCTAAAGCAGAGGCAGCACTGAAGAGAAAAGAAGATCAAGAAGCAAACAGAGCTATGGCAGCACTAAAGAGAAAAGAAGATCAAGAAGCAAAGAAGAAACAGCAAGAAGAGGCCAAGAGATTAAGAGCTGAGCAGAGGAAGTAGGCAGGACCAAGTGGACATGTGCCCAAGAAGCTGAAGAGAGTGAACATGTTTGATGAGTTTAGATGATTCCGTGCTTTTGCACTTGTAATTTTTTGGCAAAAAAATTCAATGAGACTCTTTGAAACTGTTGGAGTTGGGATGATTCAGTGCTTTTGCACTTGTAATATTTTGGAAAAAACTACAATGAGACTCTTTGAACTATTGGAAATATGAAGATTCAATGTAGTTGCACTTGTACTCATTAAGTGGCTTCATATTGTCATTCAAAATGAAAACTGTTGGAGTTCAAAATGAAACTGTTGGAGTTCAGTGGCTTTATTCAGTTAATTTAATTTGAAAACTGCATCAAAATCAGTTGGAGTTCATTGCTTTATTCACTGTTGGAGTATAGATAATTAAATGCATACAATTTTAAAAAATTAAAAATTAAAACAAAAAAGGTTGGTCTAGGTGTCGAACCTAAGACATGTGGTGTGACAAACTGCGTGCAATGCCAGTGTGATAGGAACGGTGCTTTGCTCAAGTGTTACTTGACAACCTATTTATTATTCTTCCACTCCCCTCCAACCTACTTAATTGAATTTTTACAGTTCACTGAATTCAAAGTTAACTGATTTTTTACAGTTGTCTGAATGTAGTTTGCAAAGATATCTGAATTTAGTTTGAAAAGCTAACTGATTTTTTTACAGTTGTCCGAATTTAGTTTGAAAAGCTAACTGATTTTTTTACAGTTAACTGAATCTTAACAATTGTCTGAATTTAGTTAAGACAGAATTCAGTTAAGAGAGAATTCAGTTAAGACAAAGATTCAGACAAAAATTCAGTTAAGATTCAAAACCTTAGCAGCTACTTCTTTTGGAATTATTGCCTTATATAGCAACAAGACAATTTTGGATTGTTGGCCTTATATAGCAACAAGACTGCATCAACACCATTATATACCAACAAAACACTTTTGGATTACTGCCACTTATATAGCATCAACACAGTTCAGCCCATATATATAGCATGAGATCTCATATAGCATCACAGCCAGTTCAACACTTATATAGCCAGTTCAACAGCCAGAAATTACAAATAACTTATGTGCTTAATATACAAGCACACCTAACATACTGCTATTTTTATAACTTATATGCTGAAAATCTGGATATTTCAACATACCTAACTACATCTTCTTCATGCCTGCTACTGCATCTTCTTCATCTTCAGTTCTTCATCTTCTGGAGGCTTTGGCTGTGCTGCGATGTCCTGTGCTTGCAGGGCCAAGACCACCTCCACCTCCTGCTTGACGATGTTAGGAACATCGGGAAGCAGCTCGATGTCAATGGGGCGGTGCTTGTCACCCTCCCTGGCGACCGGCGCCACCATGTGGACCTCCGGCTCGGGGACGACGGGCGCCACCACATTGACCTCCGGCTCGTTGTCAGAGAGCACAATCACCTCCGGCTCCTCCCAGCCAGTCGACCAGGATGAGTCGGCGGCGTAGCCAGAGTCGTCGTCGGAGCCGGAGTCGTACTCTGAGTCGGATGAGATGTACCCGGAGACATCGTCGCGCCCGAGGTAGTCAGGCTGGTAGTGGTCCCAGTAGGCAGTGTTGACAGGTGCGGGGACGGCCAGGTCGACATTGTGGCGGATGCGCACCGGATTCGGCTGCCGCGGTGCAGTGGCGGACCGGTACATCCACCACCGGGCTCGTTGCCCCGGGTCGTTGGAGCGTGTCTCCTGCATCGCAAAGCGGAGGACGAGTGCATGGTGGATCCTGTCGTGGTCGGGGCAGGCGCGGTCCATCTCGTCGTCGGTCATGACCTTCAAGAGGCCACGCGCATGGTGACGCAGCATCGAACAGCTGGGGAACCACTTCCCGATCTCCGTCAGGTCCACGCGCATGGCCTTGTCGTCGCCTGCGAGGTCATCGATGACCCTCTTCCAGGCGGGACAGTTCTCCATGTCCGCGGCGGCGGTGTGGTGGTCGGCGGCAAGGGTTTTCTTGACGGTTGCGTGGGGGTTTGGTGCGGGGTAACCGAGGCGACGCGGTGGACTGAGTGGAGAGTGGAGAGTGGAGCGGTGGGTGGGTAGGCTTAAAGAGCAGACAAGGAAACGGAAGAGGCGTGAGCCATTGGGCCACTAGCAACTGCTAAATAGCTAGGTTAGTACCTACCCTTGATCAAAGCACTACTACTTACCACACTGGCATTGCCACCAACGTTCAATATCATAGGTCCTAGGTTTGAGACCTAGGCAAAACTCTTTTTGTGTAATTTTTTTTCTTTAAGAAAAATTTGGTACAGGCATATAAATTCAGTCATATAAAACAGCTACTGCAGACATATAAATTCAGGCAAATTCAGTCATATAAAACAGCAACTGCAGGCATATAAATTCAGGCAAATTCAGTCATATAAGACAGAGACAGTTAACTTCATTTTCTTATCTGAACCAACTTCAATTTCTTATCTTAACCCACTTCAATTTCTTATCTTAACCCAATTTAGTTAACATTTGACAAAAGTACAACTGACACAAATCCAGGAGGAAAGATACAAAGTGATTTTTTTACAATGACACAGATTCAATCAAATTCATTCAGCATGCTCTTCAGCTTCCTTATCTTCTGCTTGGTGGCCTCTTTGTGTTTGAATAGGTCACCAATCATGTACTCAAGCTTCCTTTTCTCATGCTTCAAGTCATCCTCTCTTGAATCACTTGGTCCCTCTCCTGCACTGCTTGGTCCCTCTCTTTCTCTGCTTTAACCCTGAATACCCGATGAATGTTGGTTACTGACTTGTCTGTCATCTTCTTCTTCACAAGTTCTTCCTTTAGATCAGTTAGAGCAAGGTGTGTGCTGCCTAGTTGGCTCATTGCCTGCTCCTTCTCAGCCACCATCTTAGCAAAATCAAGCTTGAAGTGCCTCAACTCATTCTCCATCTTCTTCTCAAGAACCTTCAAGTTTTCTTCAGCACTCACAACATTCTGTCTGAGCCTCTGTTTTTTCTCCTCTTCATACATGGTCCATATACTAGCTAGGCTCATCTTCAGAGCATCAGGCCACTCAGGGTCAACCCACTCAACATATCTGCATTTAGGTACCTCCTAACAATTTAGAACATACAAAAAAGAGATTCAGATAACTGCCAGTATTCAGTACTGTGCATGATGATGGAACTTAAAACATACTACTAAAAATGCAAAAAAATTACTAACCTTTTGTGCACAAGCTAGAAACCTTCTGCCAGTATCAACAGATTCAAATGCCACATGCTTCTCACACAAAGATCCATGCCCACATCTAAAGCTAGGCAGATCTATAGCCAAGCCACTCCATTCCTCACAGGATATTGTGGTAGGTGGCTAAACAAAAGAGAGACATTTGGAATCAATTGAGAGAGAAACCCTAGCTGAGAAACCCTAGACTGGATTTGTGTGAGATTGAGGAGCACACTAACCTTACTGGTCACAGAGTCATCTTCAGAAGAACTGGGAAGATCATCCCAGGACACCATGGTTGCTGCTAGCTGAAGATGACAAGGGGATCTGTTGGGGCTATTGGACAGAGGAGAGAAGGGATCTGGTGGTGCATGAAATTGAAGATGAAAGATGAGGAAGAAGAAGGGGATCTGGTGGTGGTGGTGGACTGGTGGTGGACCAAAGCTACATGTAGAGTGCAAGTTGCTGGGTGGGTGTTTGCAGCAGGTGCAAGTACATGCCTGCTTTTGAGTTCAGTTGTGCTGAGAATAACTTACTTCATTTAGTACAACAATTAGTTTGCAAAGTTAGTTCAGTTCTGACAGGAATTTCTGTCAGTAATTTGAAAGCAATAAGGTTAAGTACAATCCAGTTAACTTTGCAAACTAAATTTAGTTAACTATAAAAATTCAGTGAACTACAAACTAAATTCAGTTAACCATAAAAATTTAGTGAACTGCAAACTTTCTGTCAGAATTAGTTTAACTACACTTCTGACATGAAATACATCTGTCAGTTTTTTCAAATCAATTAGGTCTAGCATTTCAAAGCAAGTAGGTCAAGCAGGCTTCACATTACTGACATATTATCCATTACAACAAGCATTACAACTAAGCATTACTGAGCAAACAAAAGCAACCATTTAAGTATGCTCAATTACACACCTGCACCTACTTAATTAACAACACTTCACTTCTTCATAATTAAGGTGAAACACATCACACAAAGCACTATAACAAAACCAATCATCAGCTTCAGCAGCATCAGAATCTCTTTGCCTAACCCTAAAAGCATAGTAATTTGCTGCTTGGTAGCATACTTATTCTCACTGGAGCTGCCATAATTATCTCTTCCAGCCCTGCCTCTCCCAGCCATGACCCTTCTAGCTATGCCTCTGCCTGCCATTGATTCAGTCCTTTGCCTCTCAAGCTCTTCCCTCCTGTCCTCAGCTGCACCAATTGCATCTACAGCAGCATCACCAACCAAACGCCTTGTTTCAACCAGATGCTGCACATATTCAAGCTCCCAGTGCCAGAAATCACAAGTGACCTGATTAATCAGTGGCAAAATTAGTTAACCATGTTAACCAACTCCACAAAATTACAGATTGAATGAATCAATGGCAACTTAGTTAACCAACTATTGCATTTCTCTAAACTACTGCATTAGTTAACCAACTGATTTTGCAACCTAAAGACCAATTTAATCAGTGCTCTGCTTCATTACTACAGTGAGTTGACACGACATGAATCTACTGAACTGGCACTTATATGGTGGTTGGCGCACTTGTAGAAGATCCATCCATCGTGCTCATCGGTGCTAGACCGGTAGAACCTCACCTGCTCGCCGCAATCCGGGCACCCGATTAGTGGTACAACAACGGAGCGGCCACGCAGCGCTGAGTGGATGGAGCTGGAAGACGACATGAAGGAGGAGACAGAGGAGGCAGAGGAGGGCATCGACAATGGCTGCGGCGGCGGAGGGCGACGACATCGACAATGGCGGCGGCGTGGACGGGAGTGTAACACCCTCGATGCGACTATATCTCCCACGTGTCGAGGCACGACTTAGAGGCATAATCGCATTGAAGGCATATGTCGCAAGTTAGGCAATCTTCACAACATCCCATGTAATATAAATCATAAAGGGGAGATAACATAGTTGGCTTACACTCGCCACGTCAATCAAGTACATAAATAACATTACATCAACCAAACACTCATGGCCCGACTACGGCGCCAAAATAAAAGATAACCCAACATGCGACACGGTCCCGATCACCCCCAACTGAGCACCACTACTGATCATCAGGAAAGGAAACATACTAACGTTGAGAGTCCTCATCGAACTCCCACTTGAGCTCAAGCGCGTCACCTGGAGCGGAATCATCAGGCCCTACATCTGGTGTAATAGTAATCTGTGAGCCACAGGGACTCAGCAATCTCGCACCCTCGCGATCAAGACTATTTAAGCTTATAGGTAAGGCAAGGTAAAAATATGTGGAGCTGCAGCAAGCGACTAGCAAATATGGTGGCTATCCTGTTCGCAAAAGAGAGCAAGAAGAGGAGGCAAAGCACGAGCGAGAAAACTAAAGAACAACCTGCGCAAGCATTACTCCAACACCGTGTCCACTTCCCGGACTCCGCCGAGAAGAGGCCATCACGATAACACACTCCGTTGATTAATTTTAATTAAGTTAAGGTTCAAGTTATCTACAACCAGACATTAACAAATTCCCATCTGCCCATAACCGCGGGCACGGCTTTCGAAAGTTCAAATCCCTGCAGGGGAGTCCCAACTTAGCCCATGACAAGCTCTCACGGTCAACGAAGGAATAGACCTTCTCCCAAGATGTTCCGATCAGACTTGGTATCTCGGTTCTTCAAGACACTTCGACAGGTTAAAACAAAACCAGCAACACTGCCCGAATGTGCCGACAAATCCCAATAGGAGCTGCACATATCTCGTTCTCAGGACATACTCAGATGAGCAAGACGTCGGGTAGGCCAGCCCAGAGTTGCCCCTGGTAGCCCCGGACATCGCTCGGTTGGACCAACACTCAGAGGAGCACTGGCCCGAAGGGGGGCTAAAATAAGATGACCCTCGGGCTCCGGAAACCCAAGGGAAAAAAGAGGCTAGGTGGAAAATGGTAAAACCAAGGTTGGGCATTGCTGGAAAAGCTTTAATCAAGGCGAACTATCAAGGGGTTCCCATTATAACCCAACCACATAAGGAACGCAAAATCCGGGAACATAACACCGATATGACGGAAGCTAGGGTGGCAAGAGTGGAACAAAACACTAGGCAAGAGGCCGAGCCTTCCACCCTTTACCAAGTATATAGATGCATTAAGATAACAAGATAATATAATGATAACCCAACAAGTAAATAAATATTCCAACAAGGAACGGTCTTCAATCTTCACCTGCAACTACCAACGCTATAAGAGGGGCTGAGCAAAGCGGTAACATAGCCAAACAATGGTTTGCTAGGACATGATGGGTTAGAGGTTTGACATGGCAATTTGGGAGGCTTGAAAGCAAGTGGTAGGCATCGTAGCATTGGCATAGCAAAAGAGCGAGCAAACTAGCATAGAAAAGATAGTAGTGATTTCGAGGGTATGATCATCTTGCCTGCACAGTTGTCAGAGTTGACTGGATCCTCGAAAGCAAACTCAACGGGCTCCTCGTTAGCGAACTCGTCTCCCGGCTCTACCCAAACAAGACAAACAAGCAAAAAGTACACAATCAACCACGTGCAAGATCTCAAACAATATGATGCAATGATGATATGCTATGCGGGATGCGATGCAGGATGCATATGCAAGATGTGACAGGAAATGCAAGAATCTGGCCTCAACTTGGAAATCCAAGTGTGCCACTGGAAAGAAGAGATGAAATCGCTTGAAAACGATATAAAGAACGCCGGAATCGGAGTTACGGTTTGGAAATGGCGAGCGATTCAAATATGACACCGGTCTGCGGTTTACAACAAGTAGCCATCTAAATGCAATGAGATGAACATGCTACAGCACCCAAACATGACAACAAAATACATGGCAGGGATTCATACAAGATGCTTAACAAAAGTCTAGCACTGAGCTACGGCCAATTCATCCATTAACAGGTACAAACAAGCATGGCAAAAATGCATATGGCAAACAGATCTCAGACTTGGTGAAATTAACACTTGTCTGGAATTTCAGATCAGGTAGCACTCTTCGGAGCAACAAAACTATATGCTACAGGACCTAAATATGGCAAAGTAAAGCATGGCATCGAGCTACTCAAAGAGCTTAACAAAAGTCTCTTAGTGACCTTGAGCCAAAAGGGATCAGAAAATCCAATTGCAAGCATGTGAACATAGCAAAAACATAATCAGTTTTCAGACTTGGTGAAAACTGGAGCATGCTGAAAACAGATATCGAGTAGGCATGTTTATGAGCTCGATGCACTCACTACAGTGCAAGTCATGATAATCTAAGCATACACCCATCAAGATTACACAAAATGCAAACTAGACATGGCAAGAACAATAGCATAGCATGCACGGATTAACTACAACATCATCGGCAAAATTGCAAACAAGTTGACAATCTGCCCAGATTCACAAAGTAGCAAAAGTAGAGCTCGATTGACTCAAGCTAGGGTGCTCCATAATTGCAAACAAAGACATGGATGGAAAGAGCACTACAAGATTAACAAAACATCCTTACTGATCATCCTCAAAAGAGGCACGGATCACTAGGAAACAACACGAACATATGGCAATATGAGATAACAGATCAAGGACTTTGTAGAAATGCTAAGTCCCTGAAAACAGAATTACCAAGTGCACCACTTTGCAAGCTTGTGCTAGTCATCACACACATCACAAAAATACATGGGTTGCACCTCTGGAAAGATGACAAAACCCTTAACAAAACATATGTAGAACATCAGGGCATATTATGCACACATTAATCATGGCAAAAATGACAAAAGGCTAAATAGAGTAGCAGATCTGACAATAATCTCAAGTAGCCCTCTTCTAACAGCATTTCGGGCATCAATATAAACTCAAATGAAAATGACGCAATGGAATGAAATGATGTACTCTCTGAGATGAACATTTTGATATGTTGTATACCAAAAACGGAGCTACGGATGCAAAGTTACGACACGATGAACATGGGCACTTGAAACGGAAAATATCAGGGACTTAGTAGAATTTTCGACCTCCGGATCTAGGGTTCATCCAGCGCGCGAACCGAGGTGGCGGCGCGGCTCGTCGGGGAGGACCCGGAGCTCGCCGGAGAGGGGTGCCGGCGCCGGATCCGGGCATGGGGATGCCGGATCTGGCCGGCGGCGGGGCGGCGACGGTGGAGCGCGGTGTCGACGGGGGCGGCGCGGTCGAGGCGGCGGCGGCGGGGCGGCGCGGTCGAGGCGGCGGCGTGGGGCGGAGCGGCGAAGGAGGCGGGCAGTGGCTCGCGGGCTCGCGGGGGCCGGCGCTGGGCCTGGCGGCCGCGGCGGTGGAGGCGGTGGCGGCGCCACTTGACGCGACGGGAGTGGGCGGCGGCGATGTGTCCGGCCAGGGCGGACGTGTCCGGCCGGTGCAGAGATGATTTTTAGGGTTTCAGACGAGGGGGATCCGGATTTTCGGGGAGAGGCCTTTAAATAGAGGTAGATGGAGCTAGGAGAGTCCAAATAAGGTGCGGTTTTCGGCCACGCGATCGTGATCGAACGCTCTAGACGATGGAGCAGGTTTAGGTGGGTTTTCGGCCAAATTGGAGGGGTGTTGGGCTGCAACACACACGAGGCCTTTTCGGTCCCTCGGTTAACCGTTGGAGTATCAAACGAAGTCCAAATGATACGAACTTGACAGACGGTCTACCGGTAGTAAACCAAGGCCACGTGGCAAGTCTCGGTCCAATCCGGAAATGTTTAATCCCCACACACGAAAGAAAGGTAGAAATGACCACCGGAGGAGAACGAAGCGCCGGAATGCAAAACGGACAACGGGGAAAATGCTCAAATGCATGAGACGCACACGTATGCAAATGCAATGCACATGATGACATGATATGAGATGCATGACAACGATAAAACACACGGAGACAAAGACCCGAATCCGAGAAAATATAATAACTTAACGCCGGAAACGGCAAGAGTTGGAGTACAAATTGGGAAAGTTACATCCGGGGTGTTACAACACTCCACCACTACGAAAGGATCTCGTCCCGAGATCTAGGACTGAAAGAACGCCGGGTACTCAGAATAGAGGTGATCCTCGCGTTCCCAGGTAGCTTCACGGTCGGAATGGTGTGACCACTTGACTTTGAGAAATTTGCTTGACTTGTTGCGAGTCTTGCGTTCAGTCTCTTCAAGAATAGCAACTGGGTGCTCACGATAGGAGAGATCTTCTTGGAGCTCAATGTCCTCAAAGTTGACGGTGCGGTCAGGAGTCTTGAAGCACTTTCGAAGCTGAGAGACATGGAACACGTCATGAACATTTGCAAAGTTTGAAGGAAGCTCGAGTTGATAGGCGAGGTCGCTCTCTTGCTGACAATCTTGAAAGGTCCCATGTATCTAGGGGCAAGCTTCCCTTTGATACCGAAGCGACGAGTACCTTTCATAGGAGAGACGCGGAGGTAAACATGATCTCCGATCTCGAAAGCCAAATCACGGTGCTTACTGTCATAGTAGCTCTTCTGACGGGATTGGGCTGCTTTGAGGTTGTCACGAATGACTTTGCACATTTCCTCTGCCTCTGTGATTAAGTCATTACCCAAAAGCTGACGTTCACCGGTTTCAGACCAGTTGAGAGGGGTACGGCACTTCCTGCCATACAGAATTTCAAATGGGGCCTTGCCCGAACTTGCTTGAAAACTGTTGTTGTAGGAGAATTCAGCATAAGGAAGACAATCCTCCCACTTCATGCCGAAGGAGATCACACAAGCCCTGAGCATATCTTCAAGAATCTGATTGACATGCTCGACTTGACCGCTAGTTTGACGATGGAAAGCTGTGCTAAAGCGGATGTTCGTGCCCATGGCCTTCTGAAAAGAATCCCAAAACTTGGATGTAAAGATGCTGCCACGGTCTGAAGAGATCACTTGTGCTATACCGTGCAGAGAGACAATCCGAGAGGTATAGAGTTCCGCCAATTGAGCTGCAGTGATGGACTCTTTGATAGGCAGAAAGTGAGCCACTTTGGTGAGTTTGTCGATGACAACGAATATAGCATCATTGCCACGCTTGGACTTTGGAAACCCAGTCACGAAGTCCATTTCAATGTGGTCAAACTTCCATTCTGGAATGGCAAGAGGTTGGAGGAGACCTGCTGGCCTTTGGTGTTCTGCCTTCACTCTTCTGCAGACATCACATTCATTCACGAATTGAGCAATCTCGCGCTTCATTTGAGTCCACCAATAAGCCTGCTTGAGGTCCTGATACATCTTCGTACTCCCAGGGTGGATGGAGAGGAGAGAATTGTGAGCCTCGTTCATGATCACTTTACGAAGTTCACCTTTGGGTACAACAATATGATCCTCGAAGAAGAGAGTGTCCTTGTCATCAAGGCGGTAGCACTTGTACTTGGGTTGACTCTTGGCAATCCCAATCTTCACCTTTTTCACCATAGCATCGAGAAGCTGGGCTTGGCGAATCTGGTCTTCCAAGGTAGGAGAGACTTGAAGGTTGGCGAGGAAACCTTGAGGAACAACTTGCAGATTAAGTTTGCGGAAAGCTTCACAAAGCTCGGGTTGATAAGACTTAAGTATCAGACTGTTGTAGTAAGCTTTCCTGCTCAATGCGTCAGCAATCACATTGGCCTTGCCTGGAGTATACTCGATACTCGGATTATACTCTTGAATCATTTCGACCCATCGAGTTTGCCTGAGGTTGAGATTAGGCTGAGTGAAGATGTACTTGAGACTCTTGTGATCAGTGAAAATGTCCACTTTTCTTCCCAATAGAAGATGTCTCCAAGTCAAAAGAGCATGCACAACTATCGCCAACTCGAGATCATGAGTGGGGTAATTCTTCTCATTAGGCTTCAACTGGCGAGAAGTATAAGCAACAACTTTCTTCTCTTGCATCAATACTGCGCCAAGACCTTGGAGAGAGGCATCACAAAAGACCTCGTACGGCTTGGATTCATCAGGCGGAGTCAGAACTGGAGCAGTGATCAATTTCTCTTTCAAAGTGTTGAAAGCAATGTCACACTCCGGAGACCAAACGTACTTGACGTGTTTCTGGAGAAGATTAGAGAGAGGCTTCGCGATCTTAGAAAAGTTTTCAACGAATCTTCGGCAATAGCTTGCGAGACCAAGGAAGCTACGGAGTTGCTTCACGTTCTGAGGAGGTTCCCAATTCACAATTGCAGACACCTTCTCAGGATTCACGGCAATGCCCTTGGCAGAGATGATATGACCAAGATAAAGAACCTCATCGAGCCAAAATTCACACTTGGAGAACTTGGCGTAGAACTGGTGTTCCCTGAGCTTATCGAGTACCAAACACAAGTGCTTGGCATGATCTTCCTTGTTCTTCGAGAAAACCAGAATGTCGTTGAGATAGACAAAAACGAAGTCATTGGTGTAGGCGTTGAAGATGAAGTTCATCATGCAAGAGAACGTGGAGGAGCATTGACGAGGCCAAAAGACATGACAGTGTATTCATATGAACCATAGCTTGTCCTGAAAGCCGTCTTGGGAATATCTTGCTCACGGATTCGAATCTGATGATAACCCATATGGAGATCAAGCTTGGAGAATACTTGGGCACCTTTGAGTTGTTCGAACAACTCATTGATGTTGGGAAGTGGGTATTTGTTCTTGATGTTCTTGTTGTTCAATGGACGGTAATCAACACAAAGCCGGTCCGTTCCATCCTTCTTCTTCACAAAAAGAACACCACAACCCCACGGGGAAGAACTAGGCTGGATGAGACCCATTTTCTCTTGAATATCGAGTTGCTTCTTCAGCTCCTTCAACTCTTCAGGTCCGAGCTTGTAAGGACGCTTGCAAACAGGTTCCGTGCCGGGCTCAAGATCAATAACGAATTCAACTGGCCGGTGCGGAGGCATTCCTGGAAGCTCTTCTGGAAAGACGTCTTGATATTCGCAAACGACTGGAATTTGCGAGATAGCATCGAGTTCACCCTTCTCATTGAGAGAAAACAGACGGATAGTATCATCACGAGCGGCAAAGACAATTACATCCTCAGACGAATGAGTCAATTGAATCTGCCTGGCTGCACAATCAAGATGCGCCTTGTGCTTAGAAAGCCAATCCATTCCGAGAATAAGATCAATATCCGAGTTACCAAGAACCATTGGAGAAGAAAGAAACTTGTAATTGCCCAACGTGATAGTAACATCCGAAGCCATCATTTTGGTGTTCATGAACAAACCCGGAGAAGAAACCGCTATCGGCTTAGGCAAATCAATAGTATGCACATCATGCATAGATGCAAAAGGCTACGATAAAAATGATAAGGATGCACCAGTGTCAAAAAGAACTCTTGCGGGAATGTCATTAACAGGAAGGTTACCCATGATCACATCTGGTGAGTCCTCTGCCTGAGCTGCATTCGGCAAGTTGACCTTGGCAGACTTGGTGTTATGCTTGACCACAGCTGTACTTGCTGATCTGACAGGAGGAGGAGGAGGAAGACGCCTCTGGTTGAAACACTTGTTGGCATAGTGACCCTTCTGTTGGAACTTGTTGCACGTGACCTATGAAAGAGGATGGTGATACGGAGCACTCGATCTTGGAGCTTGAGACGAAGTCTTGTTCTGAAAGCCAGGGTTGGGTGGGTGGGAAGATCCACTGCCACCTTTGCTCTTCTGCTGATACGGCTGACGAAACGGAGGAGAAGGAAGCCAATACTTCTGCTGCTGGACCAATTGAGTAGAGGAAGAAGGAGTAACATCTCTGACTCTCTTCTTAGAAGCATCACACCTCAACTGAGCAGCCTCTTGCTTCAATGCCATGTTGTAGAACTCATCGTATCTCAAGGGTTCAAAGAGAACAAGAGCTGGCTGAATTTCTTCTCTGAGACCACCCCTGAACTGGTATATCATGCTCTTCTCATCAGGGACGTCCTGCTTGGCAAAGCGGGCGAGCTTCTGAAACAACTTGTGTAGTCATACACAGACAAAGAGCCTTGCTTCAAGTTGTGGAATTCCTCACGCTTGCTTTCAACCACGCTCTGAGGGATATGATGAGCTCGGAAATCTTGAAGAAATTCATCCCAAGTGATAACACGTCCACCTCTGGAGTCCTTGTATTGCTGGAACCATTCTGCAGCTTGATCTTTGAGTTGGAAGGAAGCGAACTTGACAAAGTCCTCAGGCCTGACGTTACTGCAGTCAAAATGCTTGCACAGATCCACAAGCCAATCGTCAGCATCGGTTTCCTCAACACAATTGCTGAAAGTCTTTGGCCCGTTAGCAAGGAACTGGTTGAGTGTAGCATAGTGATTTTGATTGTTGCCTTGATTCCCTTGGTTGCCTTGATTGCGCTCTTGAAGAATTTGCATGATCAACTGTGTGTTTGCATTGGTTGCGGCCATCACAGCTTGCCATGCCTCTGGAGGAGGGGGAGGTGGTGGCGGATTAGGATTCGGAGTCGCACGCGTTGGAGGAGCCATCCTGAAGAGGTTAACATCCATTAGCACATTGATAGACAAATATTGAAGCTGAAACCAACAAAATGAAAATTGCAACATATAGTCTTCACATCCGAACAAAATGAACGAATGCATTCCTCTTGAAATGGTCACATATCCATAAATTGAGAAGCCACGTAGAATTAAGGTAGAGAAATAAATCAACAAGGTACGGATCAAGAACGAATAATCGGTAAGAAATCCCAATCTCAAACCAATATCCATTGAAGAAGAACTAGAGCTACTAGAATTCCCACCTATGAAACTCCTGAACCTTTCCGGTTATGCAATCAGGTGTTGGGAATACAGGGGAAGCATAATATCTCACCCAAACTAGCAAATCCTACATCCAGCTGTATCCATCCTTCAACACATAACCAAGAAACCTTTGAAAACCATCTACCTCAACCTTCGAAAAGCATCCGTTATACAAGTTATGGCGATACTCCCGAACTCCCGCCCCAGTACTGGGTGGCGTCGAGGTTATCTCACCAACGAACTGCATAAAAGAGATTTTCAATGTCGGCGTACTAAACTCAGGTATTCCAGAACTGCAACGATAAAATTATGACGACAACACCTCAGACCTCAACTCCCCGGGACACTTCCACAAATCCCCTGACAGGAGGCACCAAGACAATGTTCTCATCATAAAACCATCGGAACGATTCCAAGATACCCGCGTGATCCTAAATTTTTTTAGTGAAATTTGAGGAGAGAAAAGTCAAAACTCTACGTCAGGATGCCTTACCAGAGCGATGAGGAGACTGGGAAGTAAAAAGAATTCCTAAAATCTCCGATATATAATTCCTAAATGACTCAAAACATTTTTCTAGACACAACTCGGCTGCTAAAAACGATCAAGCAATGGGGCTCCTAAGGTCGGGGAAGGCTCTGATTACCAACTTGTAACACCCTCGATGCGACTATATCTCCCACGTGTCGAGGCACGACTTAGAGGCATAATCGCATTGAAGGCATATGTCGCAAGTTAGGCAATCTTCACAACATCCCATGTAATATAAATCATAAAGGGGAGATAACATAGTTGGCTTACACTCGCCACGTCAATCAAGTACATAAATAACATTACATCAACCAAACACTCATGGCCCGACTACGGCGCCAAAATAAAAGATAACCCAACATGCGAAACGGTCCCGATCACCCCCAATTGGGCACCACTACTGATCATCAGGAAAGGAAACATAGTAACGTTGAGAGTCCTCGTCGAACTCCCACTTGAGCTCAAGCGCATCACCTGGAGCGGAATCATCAGGCCCTGCATCTGGTGTAATAGTAATCTGTGAGCCACAGGGACTCAACAATCTCGCACCCTCGCGATCAAGACTATTTAAGCTTATAGGTAAGGCAAGCTAAAAATATGTGGAGCTGCAGCAAGCGACTAGCAAATATGGTGGCTATCCTATTCGCAAAAGAGAGCGAGAAGAGGAGGCAAAGCGCGAGCGAGAAAACTAGAGAACAACCTGCGCAAGCATTACTCCAACACCGTGTCCACTTCCCGGACTCCGCCGAGAAGAGGCCATCATGATGACACACTCCGTTGATTCATTTTAATTAAGTTAAGGTTCAAGTTATCTACAACCGGACATTAACAAATTCCCATCTGCCCATAATCGCGGGCACGGCTTTCAGAAGTTCAAATCCCTGCAGGGGAGTCCCAACTTAGCCCATGACAAGCTCTCATGGGGATTTTCCAAGGTAAGGCAATTTCGAGGGTTTGGAAGGTGGGGAAGCAGGAAGATGGGTAGATCCACTTGCCAAACTCCAAATTCGTGGATCAAAACAACCAAATCTCATAGGATCCAACAAATTGCAAGAAATTTTTTTGGGGCTATTTTTGTGGGGATTTTCGAATTTCGACGACAAACAACAAAATCAAGCTAGCAAATGGGGGGATGGGACACCAAGATGTGAATCAACCTTGCTCATCATACCAAAATGATATAGGATGAAATCCTAGAGGGGGATCTTTTCACACTTGGAGGGGGAAAAGGGCAAACTCTCAAGAACACAAAGAGGAAATCACTCAAACAATTCCCAAATTACACATCCACTAGGATAGCAACATAAGATCCACAAGTCACAAACACAATCAAAGGAAAGATACAATGGCAAAGTTCTTCCCACTCCTAGGAGATGAGGTCTTGAAGATAGTCTTCTCCTAGAGGAGGTCTTGAAATCCACTAGGATTCTTCCCAAAGGGGCCTTGATTCCACAAGTGGGAAGGTAGAAGGAGCAAAGCTCACAAATATCTCATCTCATACTTTGCTAACCCTAAACATAGCCCTAGGTACGGTTTATATAGTATTGGGGTCGAAGTAGATGAAGAGGGGCTCGGATTGGGGATCACAGTCATCCATCCTGGGAGGCCCATGCGCACGGGGTAAGTTGGGCCCGTGCGCACGGGGGTCCCGTGGGCACGGTACAAGCCCGTGCGCACAGGGTGCTCCAGCGCCAGCTCCCTGTGTAGTCCGTGCGCACGGGGTCTTCGAGGCCCGTGGGCATGGGGTCGCCTGGGAGGTGCAGAGTTGGTCTTGTTGCACTCCTTCTTCCTCCTTGTGGTCTTGGGGTCCTTCTCCTTGGCCTCCGGGATGCTCCCCGACTGCTTGGTGGCGGTCGTCCTCGTACCTAGTGATGCACAATGATCGAAGGTGAGGTAGCGACCAAGTCCAATAGATGATCATGTAAATCTTGAAGAGGAGCGGGTTCACCTTAAGTCCGGTAGGTCCACTTGGAGCTTGATGTGCTATGAAGGTGTACATGGTGATGTCCGTAGGATGCTCCGCATCACCTGTATCCGGGAGCACCTCACCATCCTTGCATGACACGCTCCCGTCACTTTTCCTTTTGCACCAGTATCTCCATGAGCTACCGGAACCGATATGTTGCCGTGGCATCATTTTCGGATTCGTTGCCGTGGCACCCCTTTAGTTTCCGCCACGATGACAAATTCTTCATAACATGCTCATGTCAACATTTTCATAAAATTGCATAAAACTTGTATACCATCCGCATCATGCTAACAACTTTTTAAAATGTTTCATTTGGTGTTTGCATTAAATTGCTAAATGCATATGGGGATTTACCGGAATTGTTGTTTGATGTTTCTGGCTCCATTTAAATTGCTTAGATTGTGTAGTTTACTTATGTTTCACCTCTTGCCATGTTTAACAACATTTAATACTGTTGGGTACATAACCGAGAGAGAACTAAATAAGTCATGTGGTGTTTTGTCAATATGCAACTCGTTGCATATTGAGCTCCACTTAACTTGTAGTTTTGTCTGTGCACTTTGCCATGCCATGCATATTTAAAACGGACATGCATCATACTTGATTGTGCATCATGCCATGTTTATGTGATGGTTGTTTACTATGTTGTTTGCTTCTTTCCAGTGTTGCTTCTTCTTGTTAGTTCCGGTAACGTTGCGTTTGTGACAATCCGTCCGACTACGTCCGTTTCTCTTCTTCATGGACTCGTTCTTCTTCCTTGCGGGATCTCAAGCAAGATGATCATACCCTCGAAATCACTTCTATCTTTGCTTGCTAGTTGTTCGCTCTATCGTGCTACCTACCACTTGTTTATCATGCCTCCCATATTGCCATGTCAAGCCTCTAACCCACCTTCCTAGCAAACCGTTGTTTGGCTAAGTTGCCGCTTTTGCTCAGCCCCTCTTATAGCATTGTTAGTTGCAGGTGAAGCTGAAGTTTGTTCCATGTTGGAACATGGATATGTTGGGATATCACAATATCTCTTATTTTAATTAATGCATCTATATACTTGGTAAAGGGTGGAAGGCCCGGCCTTATGCCTGGTGTTTTGTTCCACTCATGCCGCCCTAGTTTCCGTCATACCGGTGTTATGTTCCTTGATTTTGTGTTCCTTACACGGTTGGGTGTTACGGGAACCCCTTGACAGTTCGCTTTGAATAAAACTCCTCTAATAAGGCCCAACCTTGGCTTTACATTTGCCTAACAACCTAAGCCTTTTTCCGTTGGGTTTTCGGAGCTCGAGGGTCATCTTTATTTTAACCCTCCCCCCGGGCCAGTGCTCCTCTGAGTGTTGGTCCGAAATGGGTAGCCTGCGGGGCCACCTCGGGGCAACTTGAGGGTTGGTTTTACTCGTAGCTTGACCTATCCGGTGTGCCGTGAGAACGAGATACATGCGACTCCTATTGGGATTTGTGGGCACATCGGGCGGCTTTGCTGGTCTTGTTTTACCATTGTCGAAATGTCTTGTAACCGGGATTCTGAGCCTGATCGGGTCTTCCCGGGAGAAGGAATATCCTTCGTTGACCGTGAGAGCTTGTGATGGGCTAAGTTGGGACACCCCTGCAGGGTTTAAACTTTTGAGAGCCGTGCCCGCGGTTATGTGGCAGATGGGAATTTGTTAATGTCCGGTTGTAGATAACTTCACACTTGACTTAATTAAAATGCATCAACCGCGTGTGTAGCCGTGATGGTCTCTTTCCGGCAGAGTACGGGAAGTGAACATGGTTCTTGTGTTATGCTTGAACGTAAGTAGTTTGAGGATTACTTCTTGATCACTTCTAGTTCACGATCGATGCGTTGCTTGTCTTCTCGCTCTTATTTGCGTATGTTAGCCACCATATATGCTTAGTGCTGGCTGCAGCTCCACCTCATTACCCTATCCTACCCATAAGCTTAAATAGTATTGATCTCGTGGGTGTGAGATTGTTGAGTCCTCGTGACTCACAGATACTTCCAAATAGTTGTAGGTGCCGATGATACCAGTGTAGGTGACGCAACCGAGCTCAAGTGGGAGCTTGATGAAGATCTTGATCTTTGTTTTGTGTCTTTTCTGGTTGATCAATAGTGGTGCCCAGTTGGGACGATCGGGGATCTAGCATTTGGGGTTGTCTTCTTTTATTTTGGTTCCGTAGTCGGACGTTGATTGTACTCTGGATGATGTATGTTTAACTTGTATTTGTGTGAAGTGGTGATTGTAAGCCAACTCTTTATCCCTTTCTTATTCAGTACATGGGATTGTGTGAAGATTACCCCACTTGTGACTAAACCACTATGCGGTTATGCCTCTAAGTCGTGCCTCGACACGTGGGAGATATAGCCGCATCATGGGTGTTATAGTTGATTGCTCATATATAGTGCCTAAAACTGTAGAAGTCAACCGCCAAGCTCAAACAGTCATGCCAAAGGCGAATTACAAATAACGGTAGGGTCAGACACAACAGAAGGTGAAAAGCAAGGTATTTATACTTGACAAATGGCACTTTTTTTGAAGGAAAGATAAAGTGTCACTTTTATTTGGCGGAAAGACTGTAAGGCCTCTTACGGTCATTGACAATAGCCCACTGGCCAACCCGTCACCACTTCTCTTGCACGAGCGAAACGATGATTTTGCGCCTTTTACGTTGGCAAGCTGTTGTTGCCAAAAAAGGTGTTTTTAGACAAAAAAAAGAAGAGGTGTTGTTGCCAGTTGGTATTTATACGTGTAGAGAAAGAATTGAGGCCCATTTAGTAGTTTTTTTAGCCCCATTGATTAGAAGAAGCCCAGGTCAATCTCTAGAGCAGCTGCCCATACATGTTGGGCCAACCAGAACGAAGTGTAGTTGGGGGGCACAGTGGAACAACAGAACGGCCTGGTCCGTTCGTTTGCTAGATCCGCCGGCTATCGATCTCAAATGGATGTGGAGGCTCATGGATGGCTTTGTTATACTGCTTCTTAATTGTTTACCGATCCAAAAGTGATGCTTATACAACGTTACCAGCAGGGGATCTTCGTTCTGTGCTAGGTGCACACACTGACGCGTATACAAGGAGGCCCGGTTGTGTTCGTCACATCGGATGGTGGGCGGGACACACGTGGACACACGTTCGAGACCCATCGGTAGGATGAGAATACTGGAGAGGCACATTGTTCGAGGGGGTAAATCTGGTTATTTATGCCAACAACGGCCCCTCAACCCTAGTCAGTCCCATTTTCACCCTCTCCTTCTGCACCACTCCAATCCCTCCGAGCTCGCCGTCCGCCAAAAACCATGGCAAGCCATCGGATTGCCACCTATGACATGCTCACTCTGGAGCGCCGTTTCGATCTCCTAGCGGAGACCATACCCAACGCGCCGCTCAGATTGCAGCTGACCTGCCTCCGGACTCTTCGGAGCAGGCGAAGGATGAGGAGGCAGAGCAGCAGGTGCCAGACATGGACATCTAGCCATAGGAGGAGAAAGAGGTGGAAGGCGAGGAGGATTTGGCGCCTCCGACTGTAGGATTCGGCATGAGCGTCGCGCTGGTCAAATTTGAGGTCACCCAAGCGGAGGAGGCGGTGGAGCAGCATGCCATCCTTGACTCTATCCACTCGGAGGTAGAGGCGAAGGTGGAGCGCGACAATCTCTTCATGGACGTGGAGTCCGACGAGGAGCCAAAGCTTCGGGCAGAGGACCAGGAGGTCGGTTCGTCCGGTACTACTGGCACGGAGGTCATCTATATCTCCGACGACGAGTCGTAGTAGGGTAGTTTTATTTATGCAGTAATGCGTATCTTTCATGTTGTGTGATGCAATATGGATTTAGGGTGTGATATTTGAGGTATGTGGTTCCAACGGACGAAGAATGAGGAGCGAGCGGGCCTTCTCTGTGGGTATGCGCCCAGAAGTGTCCATGGACATATGAGGGGTCATTTTTGTGGTATGCGGCTGTAGATGCTCTTACATACGAAGGAAGAAAGCCCTCAACTAGGTAGTATGCATGTAAAATCCCAACACTATTCGCCGCCGAAAGAGCTCTCCCCATGTTGCCGCATCGATCCCCCTCTTCTTCCCCGTCCGGCAGCCTTGTCGTCGGCAGCAAGAGGAGTAGGGATCCCCTCCATAGGCTTTTGTTTCCCTAGCAACATTGACGAGGTGGTGGCAACGGTGGAGTGGTGGAATAAGGTCTATCGGGTTTCTCCCTACCTCGACACCGTCTGATCTGATGCCGACGAAGGGCATTTGATACTTTGTTTCTCTGACTTTGTGGGCTCTCTTCAGATCTTGATAGTTGGCGTGTGGTTCTTTTCCAATATGATCAATGATATTCTTTCCCACCAGTTGCGGGCAACGGTTTCCTTGTTGCAAATGGAGATCTCACTTATCCAAGGACTTTAACGTCACAACCAAGATGCCTTCGTCGGTTCAGATCTCGGACAACCCGGGTGGCTAAGGTAGCTTAAAAAGGCTCAAGGATGATTCCCTTGGTGGATTCCTCATGGCGGCGTAGATGGTTACTTGTTGCAGCAATGCTCCTCTTGGTGTGGGTGGTACTCATCAACGGCGATTCATCGATGTGAGGGGTTGCTATTTTTCTGCCTTACAAAGTCAATTATGTAAAATCTTTATCGTTCTTACTGAATGAAGCAGTTTGTGTTCTAAAAAATTGTTATGGACTCTCATAGGGACTGTATGTTTGCTCTAGGGCAGGCCCAGCCATGTTGTTAGGAAAGATTGGATTGCATGCGACACAATGTTTGATCATGTGCACATGCACATATAAAGGTATAAGGGTGCATGACCTCGACTTGTCTCCCAAGCTATCCACTGTATAGAGGAGAAAGGTTGCGTGGCAATACATGAGCCTAGCCTATAGGTACAGTCATGTTCACACACCCCGCAGTCGAAATGTCGTCGGCGACACAAAGACTGGACCGAAACTCCTCGAAGGTGGATGTCGGAAGTCCCTTAGTAATAACATCGACGAACTGTTGAGCGGTGGGAACATGCAAAACTTGTATCCGCCCAAGTGCAACTTGCTTAGGAACAAAGTGTATGTCGAGCTCAATGTGCTTCGTTCGGCGATGATCACCAGGGTTGGCGGATAGGTAGACGGCAGAGATGTTGTCACAGTACACAACCATGGCCTTATGGACATCGCAAAGCAACTCCTGAAGGAGTTGGCAAAGCCAAGAGCGCTCAGTGACAGTGTTAGCCACTGCCCAGTATTCCACCTCAGCACTCGAGCCGGAAACCTTGGGCTGTCGTTTAGATGACCACGAGAACAGCGAAGGCCCAAGATGGATGCAGTAGCCTGATACGTCCATTTTGCATCATGTTTTTATGTTCACATTTATTGCATTACGGACTGTTATTTCACTTTATGATACAATTCTTATGCCTTTTCTCTCTTAATTTACAAGATTTACATGAAGAGGGAGAATGCCGGCAGCTGGAATTCTGGACCGGAAAGGAGCAAATCTGAGATACCTATTCTGCACAACTCCAAATGTCCTGAAACTTTACGGAGAATTGTTTTGGAATATATAAAAATATTGGGTGAAGAAGTACCAGAAGGGGACCCACCAGGTGGCCACAAGCCTGGCGAGCGCGCCCTACCCGCTGGGGCATGCACCCTGAGCTTGTGGGCCCCCTAGACAGCCTCCCGTGCTCATCTTCTGCTATATGAAGGGGACCTGGAAAAAAACAAGAGGAATGCTTTTGGGATGAAGCGCTGCCGTCTCGAGGCGAAATCTGGGCAGAAGCAATCTGGAGCTCCGACGAAGCGATTCTGTCGTGGAAACTTCCTTCCTGGAGGGGAAATCGAAGCCATAGTCATCACCAACTGTAGCGACCCGACCCAAAAGGATCGGTGCCTCTGTGCTTTCTTTGCCATCCCTGGATCCGTATGTTGGCACACTGATGAGGACACCAATACTATTGTTACACCCACAGCCCCTACTGCTATACATACTGGACCAATTACTAGAGCTCGCACACATCAATTAAATTACCAGGTACTTTCGTTTCTTGGTAACGATTCTGCCTAAATTGGATACATTTGTTTTGCTTACACAAGAAGGGCCTAGCTTGGACAAGAAGGATGAACATTGGAGCAAGAACAAGCATGGAGATGATGGCATGTGCAAGGGGAACAAGAATGGAGTTCCAAGTGATTATTTCAGGAATTTGAAGCCACCATAATGAGTGCATGAAGGCTTGGACGAAATATACAAGATACCACTTCACAAATTTCGTCCAGAGGCTAATGTAGGTGTTGCGTCACCTTATTATTGGGTCAGGCCCATGTAATTTCGAAATACTTAAGTATATGCTATTTTTAGAGTTTGTATGTGGGGAAACAAAGTTAGGGTTGGTTTCGAACCCCTCCTACAAGGTGTCATGACATTCCCTCCTACTCCTCCATATATACAGCCCTTAGGGCATTGTTTATACTTTGGGTTTTGTTTAGATTAAAGTTCGCATAGCTGCAACTTCGCGACTCACGTACTTCATTTGTGTTCATCGACCATACCAAGACGTCACAGAACCCCACCTTGATCAATAAATCTTTCATCTTATATTTGCAATATCCAGATTGCAATATTAGTTTCTTGCTTGTTCTTCGTTTGCTTGCAGGAAATAGACCCTCATGGTCAGGTTGATCGTGCTCTGGTGTGGTCAATAACCTCTTGGAGTTGGTTTAGCGATTGCTAAGGCGTGACGTACTTGGACATTCGTAGTCGAATCGTAAAAGTCCACTCCTCCGAAAATGATAATCACCATTGAAGGACATGACACCTTTGCCTCTATCAAGTGTTATCAGATTTCTAGGTTGCTCGGTGAGGTTTTCTAGTTTTTCATAGTTTACATTGAGTCTATTCTTCATACCTACAGTCCACGAAAAAGCCATAAAAAATTAGGGTTACTTCATCATATCTGAACCAATCTGAGCCTTTGCATAATCTTTTTCGGGTTTTGCTTTGTTGAATTTGCGGTTGCATCATCGTGTCGAGTTGCTGGTTGATACATCTCCAATGTATCTATAATTTTTGATTGTTCCATGCTATTATATTATCTATTTTGGATGTTTTATATGCATTAATAGGCTATTATATATTATTTTGGGACTAACCTATTAACCTAGAGCCCAGTGCCAGTTTCTATTTTTCCTTGTTTTGAGTTACGCGGAAAAGGAATACCAAAGGAGTCCAAACGGAATAAAACTTTCTCGATGATTTTTCTTGGACCAGAAGACACCCAGGGGACTTGGAGTCCAAGTTAGAAGATCCTCGAGGAGGTGACAAGCCTCACGGGCATGCTCTAGGGGGGCGCCCCTTGGCTTGTGGGTCCCTCGAGGACTCCCTAACCCCATTCCTTGGCCTATAAATTCACATATATTCCCAAAACCATAGAGGCATCCACCGAAATACTTTTCCACCGCCGCAACCTTCTGTTCTCGTGAGATCCCATCTTGGGGCCATTTCTGGCGATCTGCCGGAGTGGGATTCAATCACGGAGGGTGTGACGCCCTCGATTTGACCGTACACTAATCATACACGCAAATGTGTACGATCAAGATCAAGGACTCATGGGAAGATATCACAACACAACTCTAGACACAAATTAAAATAAAACAAGCTTTATATTACAAGCTAGGCGTCTCGAGGGCTCGAATACATAAGCTCGAAAAACACAAGATTCAGCGGAAGCAACAATATCCGAGTACAAACATGAGTTAAACAAGTTTGCCTTAATTAGGCTATCACAAAAACAACAACGATCGAAAAGGCAAGGCCTCCTGCCTGGGAGCCTCCTAACTACTCCAAGTCGTCAGCGGCCGTCACATAGTAGTAGTCACCCTCGGGGTAGCAGTAGTCATCAGTGGTGTCATCTGGCTCTTGAGATCCATCATCTGGTCACAACAATCGGGTATGGGGGAAAAGAGGTAGCAAAGCAGCCGTGAGTACTCATCCAAAGTACTCGCAAGACTTACATCAGATCTAAACTAAGTATGCATATGTATCAAAGGAAATGGGATGTATCTGTGGACGAAACTGCATAATGCCAGAATAGAGGAAAGGCTTAGTCCTATCGATGACTAGCATCTTCTGGAAACCACCATCTTGCAGCAACAGGAGGGAGTAGAGTAGCATAAAGTAAAGTAGCAGTAGTGTTATCAACCTCGGCCAGAGATCCTTTCTCGACTCCCTACGAGAAAGCAATCCCAGAGCAATACTATCCATTCATCATAACCATTTCTCATCTCAAGTATCCAGTTCTAGTTGTATCGATTGGGATACAACTCCAAGTGTCCGTTACCATAGGACAGGCTATCGATAGATGTTTTCTTCCCTGCAGGGGTGCACCAACTTACCCACCACGCTCGATTAACTCCGGCCGGACACACTTTCCTGGGTCATGCCCGACCTCGGCCAAACAATACACCGCAACCCGACCTAGGCTTAATAGAGAGGCCAGCACGCTGGTCTAAACCTATGCCCCCAGGGGTCATGGGCCATCTCCCCGGGAACTCCTGCAAGTTGCGTACGCGGCCGGTGAGCAGACCTAGCTACCTCCTTCAACAAGGCAGGAGCTTACGCAGTCCAACCCGGCGCGCCCCGCTCAGTCGCTGACATCTATTAAACTTCGGCTGATGTATACGTTGCAGAACGCCCATACTATGCCCATGTGATGGTTAGTGCTATCAGGCCAGAGGCCCCTCGGATCAAATATCCAAACCATAGTGGATTAGGAGCACGCGGTAATGAGCAGAGACTCACGATCGATGTGACCCCGTCGCTCTGTCTCGAGTACTTGCGGCAAGGGCTAAGAATGCCCAACCACGCCTCGTAAGTATCTCGCGGGCACCTTCCAGGTCAACCCGACTCCACATCACTCGCTATTAAGCTTGCGCGGGAACCCCTCAGGGCCGACCCGTCTTTAATAACATGGCTTAGTGCAAAGTCATAGTAACCATAGTAACTGTGTGTCTAACACCAAGGGGAAAACCCGAGAAATCACCCCTGGTGAATTCCACCCGATGTTGTCATCCACATGAACGTAAGAGGATCCACCCTCGAGGCTCACGCTTGAGGGGTTGCACGACAGAGCCATAATGGAAGTGGTTAAGGAGGAAATCACCCTCGATGACCATGACCGGATATCTACACTACAGAGATCTCATCAGGAGTGATGTATGAGGTTCCACCCTCGACACTCGATGGTAACTCTGCAAAGTCGAGCAACAAAAAGGGGAAAGTGATGTGCAGTGTCGGGGCCTGGACGTCGATCACGTTGATTGAGTCATCGAACATAAATCAGGGCAACTGGGACAAGGTGGGGGTCATTGATGGATCTCTAAGCAACCTATACTAAGCAGTTTAGGATAAGCAGGTAAGGTATGAAAGCAGGTAACAACAACAGGCTATGCATCATAATAGGATCATACAGAAAGCAGTAGCAGTTCTAATGCAAGCATGAGAGTGAAAGAAATGGGCGATATCGGAATGCTCAAGGGGGCTTTGCTTGCCTAGAAGCTCTGCTGAAAAAGAAGAAGTGTCGTCGACGACATAGTCGATCACAGGGGCGGCATCGGTCTCGGGGTCTACCGGAGAGAAGAGGGGGAAGAAAGAGTAAATATAAAGCAAACATAGCATCACAAAGCATAACGTGGCACCTTTCATATTATTGTTTGTCATCCCATAAAATTAGCATAGGCCGGTTTAGATGTCATGCATGCAACAGGGGGTACGCAAAGGCACAATCCTGTTTAAATGTCAAATGCATAGAGAGGGGTGTATGCCCTTGTATATTTAATCCCACAAATTGTTCCGATTAATATCCATGCATGCCCACAATTGACTCACCTTTAATCCACGTTTATTCTCATGCCACCTCCTATAGCCTCTTTTAATCCCAGAAATTATTCCAATTAATATCCATGCATGCTCGTGATTAAAGGAAACCCACAATTCCTGCATTTAATGTCATTCACAGCGAGGCACCTCCTCCGTCCTGGTTCATTCCTGATTTTTCTTGTTGCCAGGCTACTCGCGAATGCATAAGAATTGGTAGAATTTGATGTAAGAAGTCGAGGTGGTATTAATAAATTATGGAACCTGTGCGTCCATCACCCATCATATATTTTCCCGAAGCTTTCCAATGAAAACATGAATTGATGCTTAGCCTAGCTGGCAACTGCAGCGACTTCTACTACATGAGGTCTTGAGTTTGATTCTCCACTTTGCCTATTAACGTTTTCTTTGTTTTGCCGTAGTAGGTCCACTTGCGCGCCTGATGGCCCATAACAGTAGCGCGCAACAACTACTTGACCCGCTACGCGAATATTTTTTGTTTTGATAGCATATAAGAAAATTAGTACCACCACGGATTTTCAAAATTCTCAAAAAATATAATATGGGTGAACGGATGAAAAATTTGGAGAAACGCACCTTGCTTTATTAGTAGGTATAGATTAGGGGTGTGGGCCCCATGTGTTAGTGAGCATTCTATTTAGCAGATTAGTTTCAAAACTTAATTATCTTAGTTAAGCGCGAGGGCCCACAAGTTAGTGGCAGGGGGGTGAATAGTGCCCGCGTTGACCGTAGTCAACGCGATCAACTGAGGCGCTGTGGCCCATGGTCAGCCACACAGGGGTGGGCCCCACGGTTGCCAGGTTAGCGGCGGCGCTGGAGGAGCTCCGGTGACCAAAACCGCAGTGGCGCTTCGCCGGAGTTGGCCGGGGCCGCGCTATAGGGGGCCTCAAGACCTGTGGCTTGGACCTAAGGGCGCAGCCCGGCACCGCGCACACGATGGTGATGACGACCAGCGTCGGGGATGACCGAAGCATCGCCGACAGCGAGCAGAGGCGGCAATGACATTCGGGAGGTGGCCGGGTTTCGCGCACAGGGCGTCGTTTCTAGCGCGGTTGGGCTCGTTCGAACGAGAAGACAATGGCGAGGCGATCTGGGGTGGTGGCAGAGGCTGCGGTGGTCAGGAACATCGACGGTGAGCGGCGAGGCGGACGCCGGACTTCGGTCGTCGTCGGGATTGGGGCTGGGGTGCGTTTGCGGGCAACCCAAGCGGCTATATGAGGCCTATGCGGTGCGGTGCGCGCGATGGTGGCACGCACGGGACCCTATGGTCACCGTGGCTACGCCGGCGACGAGGCCAGGTGGTGTAGGGTGCGTCCTAACACCGGAGCACGGGCTACGGGCGACTAAAGGGGGGGGGGGTATGGAAGGGCGCGTTCGGCGCAGGAGCTCACAGCGGGAGCGTGGGGTCTATGCAGTGGCTCGAGGAGAACCGGTGGAGCAGATCGACGACGTGGTCGCGCGGTGGCCATCGAGGAGGAAGACGAAGGGGATCCGGCGCTGGAGTGGCTCCCGCCTTGAGGTCGTCGACGCAGACGAAGCAGAAGATGGTCGTGGGGCTCGCGGCACATCGGGGCAGCAAGAAGGGCATGGTGGCCGCGATGGCGCAGCAACGCGGCGGCGACAATGCGTCGGGGCGAGGTGAAACTGGAGAAGGGGGCGAGGCCAAAGGGAGAGAGGGGAGAGGGGGCGTCCAGGGAGAGTGAGTGGGTGCGGGGAGCCCGCGGGGTCGAGGGGACGTCACCCTTGTCCCTTCCCCGACGGGGACGGCGACAGGGTTCGGTGGCGACCGGCGAGCGCGGTTGCTGGGTCGGGTGACCGGAGAGGAGGGAGGCGACCGGGGGAGGTGGGCTGCTGGGTTGGGCCGCCAAGATGACTAAGGCCCAGGGGGGTCAGGGGGTTTTTCTTTTTCTTTTTTACTTTTGCTCTTTTCTTTTTATAGAAAAAGCATGGTAATATTTGGGGTGCCAAAAGGATTTTGTAAAATGTGGGACTTGGCCACATAATTACATTGCAATAGTTAGCACTGCCATAACAAGGTTGTGAGGCTTTTGAAATAGTTTGAAATTTTTATAAAGTAAAAGCCATTTAAACTATTGTTTTAGCCACTGCTTTAATTGCTTTAGGCCATTTAAACACCTTGCAAAAATGTTGGTTCACCACCAATATTAACAAATGACTATTTGGCACAAGATGAACATTTTAGATCTCGTGTCTGACTAATAAGAGTTCTTGACTTTAGATTGGATTTGAATTTGAATTGGTGATCTGGATCAAGTGAAGATTAGCAACAGTAACAATGATGACAAGGCATCATTAGAAGGGGATTACTGTAGCATGCTTCTCGGGGTGTTACAAATCTTCTCCACTACAAGAAATCTCGTCCCGAGATTTAAGAGCTGGAGTAAGGGAGAAAGACTCGGGAAGGACGGAGCTCAACCCAAGATAGGTACCTAGGGGCTATCTCGATGAACGTGGCATAGAGGCATCTCTCGAGTTGAAATCCAAGAAAGCCATCGAGAGCAAGGTAAGAAGGTGCAATAAGAAGCTTCAACTTGGTAGGCAATCATTCGTTGCCTGAAATAGAGGGTGAAAGAGGTTCGGAGCTATGGGAATAAGTATTGTGTCTGATACCAGAATAGATCGTCTCTCGGAAGGTGGCTCGTGATTTACATACGAAGCCAAGCGTGAGGGACAACTTTGGAAAACAGGGATGTACAGGAGTCAGGTTTCGATCCTGTGGAATTGTGGGTTATGGGCCCACTATGTGGGTTAAAAGTAGAAAGGAGGCCGATAGCAAGGCATGTCAGATGATAGACTGTTAGGTATGTTGCCAACAACGTTGGTACCAAGGGCAAGGGACGAAGAGAACCATTTTCCTGCTTGTTGAATGAGGCGGGCCATTAGGCAAAGTTCTCGTCCATCGGTGTCTACCAGAATGTCATCAACAATAGTAACAGGGTCTTACTGACAGAGTGATACAACGAGGTGTTTACATAAGCTGGGAAATATTACCGCTTATATAATATATATCACAATAAGGTTTAAACAAACCAATGGAAAGGAAAATGTAATTGTCAGATTAAACAGAACAATGGAAAGGAAAATGTGTTTAAACACATACTTTAGGGGTATATCCTTCCCAAGGACAAGCAGAGCATGGTATCCATGACAGGATAGAAGTATAAAACCATTTAGGTAAGGGGAAAGAAATTTCATGACATTACCCATACAACGGTGTTTGGATAATTGATAAAGAAGATTTAGTATTGTGCTTCAAATGTTCTTATTGGAGATTGGATTACCACAGACATGCTTCGAGATAGCATTGACATGGTTTCAAGCAAAGGTCAGACTTTCGATACACCAAGGATCCATCGGAAACAAAGAAAATAAGTCATACAATTTTAGCAGGGTGAAGATGAGGGTGTGGCCGACGGGCTCAGCCACAATCCATCGATATGCCAAAAAGGACGTATTTCCAAAATTATATGAACAAGTTTGTGTTGGGGGGGAGACAAGAATGTTGTTGATGCTGACACAAATCATTGAGAGGCAAGGATGGTATTTCTAGCCATGAATTCAATAGACATATCTGAAGACGCCAAAGTGTGACGGTGATCAAGACAAGGTTTGTAGAGAGACTCCATGAAGATGCCCTCGAGCAGAAAAGGGAGGATGAAGTGAAACGCTATGAGAACGACAGATTCGACACAAGCTCAAAGTCAAGCTTGTTGTTCGAGGTGAAATGATAAGATGAGGAAGATCGATGTAAGCTTAGCTCATCGTCGGAAGTTGCTCTGGGCATAAGGACAAGGTAGCACAGTTAAAATTTAACATGGTAATGATATAGCCGATCAGGCTAGGAATGGCGTGATCGGGTACAAAATCGTACTTGAATAAGATTACTAAAAGTTGTTGAACCGTAGTGCGGACTCGGTTCAATTATCGGTGTCTTTGAGTGTTTAATAACTCAGAGCCCGTGAAAAATTGGAATCAGTGCGAATGTAGTACTTAATGAAGAGCTCAAAAGAAGTTATGCGGTTCCATGACAATCTCGAGATACCAGGGTTTAATACTCGACAACAGATCAAAGAAGAGGTCGGACTAGGGTATTGCTCTGCAGAAGACAAGTGCTTAAACTTGCACAAGAAATGGTATTTAGAGGAGAACATGGTCGAAACCATGATTGCAAAAGGCCAGAACCCAGATATAAGATGAACTTATACCAAGGGAATAATTAATTTAAGAGAAGCTTTAATGAGAAGATCTACATCGTGTCCATGGGCATGAACACAGGGTTCAAGGTCGACTCCCACTTGTTCAACGCATAACCTTTCATTCACCTCTCATATTTCAAAAATGACATTAGTGGTAATATTGACATTTTATCTGACATAACATCAGTAGAGTATGATCCGTAGTAGTTTTCCAGGTTCACACAGATTCGAAAAGGCATAGGTTCAACCCATCTGGGCCTCTTAGGAACATATACCACAAACTTCAGGAGCGAATAACTCAAGCTCAGGAGAATAGCATGGTTGACAAAAGCAGGGGATACAATTTACCAAAGGCATCATGTATCCGATGAAAGGCTCACAAAGTTTAATGAATATGAAGGACGGTGTCGGACAAAATCCAACAAAGGATCTGGTGGTCCATAAGGGATTTCATATGAGTATCGGTACTCAACTAGAGGACGAAGGAATGCAAGGAGATCAGTTTATAGAAACAACTGACTCACTCAAAGTTCAAATGCAAAGGAATTATCAATTCCAAGACAAGGGATCAGAAGCAATGCTCTGATTATGGATGGATAAGTTGAATAGAATTAGGGGTACAATCGATGGCAAAATTTGATTGGTCAAGATCCAGCTCATGTTTAGAATGACGTCTGAGTCGGAAGGATAAATTCCAGGGAACAACTAATGATTGTGTGCATTCACACACATGTTGAATCAAAAGGATCAAAATGACAATCACAAAGGTTTTTAAAGTAAATTGCTAGACCAATGGAATTAACCGGAATGCAAGTATGCAAGAATTCCAAGAATAATAGGCTGTTGAGGATTTTCGAAAGATCAAATAGTATTTCGAAGTCTTTTGTGGAACACAAGAACAACTAGGAGCGAGTGGATACTCGATAATTCCGAGGAATTATCCATAGGGGAATTTCTGCGGCCAGGAACTACAAGGCACTGGTACAAGGGATTCTTAAATGTCAGAGAGCAATTCGATGCATCTTGTAACAACAAGAGAATCTCAGAGTAATTGTATGAACAACAAGTGTATGTCATTATCCATATGGATATATCGATAGTTGGGAATTGAAAAGGCAGAGGTCACAAGGGTCTCGGGAACGATCGAAGGGTATCTTCAAAATCTTCTTGTGCAGTAGGCGATCATAGTGTCAGATTTAGTAGTTACGAGAACCTACTGTTAAGATTTAGTAAAATCATTTAACCCGAATAGAAGAGAGATCAGAGTCCCAAAGTATAGACAAGGAGTAAAAGATCCTAATACCACCCAAATGGCGACGTGGGCCCGTAAGGCACACATCCATGTTAGTAAAAGTTTCGTAATGTCTAGACTCGACTTCGGCCAAGGAGTGTGGAAGGGGGATTCCTACAAGCAGTCGGCTCTGATACCAACTTGTGACGCCCTTGATTTGACCGTACACTAATCATACACGCAAATGTGTACGATCAAGATCAAGGACTCACGAGAAGATACCACAACACAACTCTAGACACAAATTAAAATAAAACAAGCTTCATATTACAAGCCAGGGGCCTCGAGGGCTCGAATACATAAGCTCAAAAAACACAAGACTCAGCGGAAGCAACAATATCTGAGTACAGACATGAGTTAAACAAGTTTGCCTTAAGAAGGCTAGCACAAAAACAACAAAGGCCGAAAAGGCAAGGCCGCCTGCCTGGGAGCCTCCTAACTACTCCAAGTCGTCAGCGGCCGTCACGTAGTAATAGTCACCCTCGGGGTAGCAGTAGTCATCAGTGGTGTCATATGGCTCCCGAGATCCGTCATCTGGTCGCAACAATCGGGTATGGGGGAAAAGAGGTAGCAAAGCAGCCGTGAGTACTCATCCAAAGTACTCGCAAGACTTACATCAGATCTAAACTAAGTATGCATATGTATCATAGGAAATGGGCTGTATCTGTGGACTAAACTGCAGAATGCCAGAATAAAGGAAAGGCTTAGTCCTATGGATGGCTAGCATCTTCTGGAAACCACAATCTTGCAGCAACAGGAGGGAGTAGAGTAGCATAAAGTAAAGTAGCAGTAGTGTTATCAACCTCGGCCAGAGATCCTTTCTCGACTCCCTGTGAGAAAGCAATCCCAGAGCCATACTATCCATTCATCATAACCATGTCTCATATCCGTTTCTCATCTCAAGTATCCAGTTCTAGTTGTATCGATCGGGATACAACTCCAAGTGTCCGTTACCATAGGACAGGCTATCGATAGATGTTTTCTTCCCTGCAGGGGTGCACCAACTTACCCACCACGCTCGATTAACTCCGGCCGGACACACTTTCCTCGGTCATGCCCGGCCTCGGCCAAACAATACGCGCAACCCGACCTAGGCTTAATAGAGAGGCCAGCACGCCGGTCTAAACCTATGCCCCCAGGGGTCATGGGCCATCTCCCCAGTAACTCCTGCATGTTGCGTACGCGGCCGGTGAGTAGACCTAGCTACCTCCTTCAACAAGGCAGGAGCTTACGCAGTCCAACCCGGCGCGCCCCGCTCAGTCGCTGACATCTATTAAACTTCGGCTGATGTATACGTTGCAGAACGCCCATACTATGCCCATGTGATGGTTAGTGCTATCAGGCCAGAGGCCCCTCGAATCAAATATCCAAACCATAGTGGATTAGGAGCACGCGGTAATGAGCAGAGACTCACGATCGATGTGACCCCGTCGCTCTGTCTCGAGTACTTGCGTCAAGGGCTAAGAATGCCCAACCACGCCTCGTAAGTATCTCGCGGGCACCTTCCAGGTCAACCCGACTCCACATCACTCGCTATTAAGCTTGCGCGGGAACCCCTCAGGGCCGACCCGTCTTTAATAACATGGCTCAGTGCAAAGTCATAGTAACCATAGTAACTATGTGTCTAACACCAAGGGGAAAACCCGAGAAATCACCCCTGGTGAATTCCACCCGATGTTGTCATCCACGTGAACGTAAGAGGATCCACCCTCGAGGTTCACGCTTGAGGGGTTGCACGACAGAGCTGTAATGGAAGTGGTTAAGGAGGAAATCACCCTCGATGACCATGACCGGATATCTACACTACAGAGATCTCATCAGGAGTGATGTATGAGGTTCCACCCTCGGCACTCGATGGTAACTCTGCAAAGTCGAGCAACAAAAAGGGGAAAGTGATGTGCAGTGTCGGGGCCTGGACGTCGATCACGTTGATCGAGTCATCGAACATAAATCAGGGCAACTGGGACAAGGTGGGGGTCATTGATGGATCTCTAAGCAACCTATACTAAGCAGTTTAGGATAAGCAGGTAAGGTATGAAAGCAGGTAACAACAACAGGCTATGCGTCATAATAGGATCATACAGAAAGCAGTAGCAGTTCTAATGCAAGCATGAGAGGGAAAGAAATGGGCGATATCGGAATGCTCAAGGGGGGTTTGCTTGCCTGGAAGCTCTGCTGAAAAAGAAGAAGTGTCGTCGACGACGTAGTCGATCACAGGGGTGGCATCGGTCTCGGGGTCTACCGGAGAGAAGAGGGGGAATAAACAGTAAATATAAAGCAAATATAGCATCGCAAAGCATAACGTGGAGTGACCTAACGTATGGCTACACGATATAGGTGAAGGGGGGATTCAACCGGGAAAGTTTTCCCGGTTTCGGACCTGTGTGAGACAGATGACCGGAGTGGGAATGTCCCATGTTCAGCATGCTAGGGGCATGTGACAGATGAACGGACCGTGAATTCGGATTTGTTGGATTTTTCTGAGCAACTTTCATATAGAAAACATTTTCATCCAAGGTACGGTTTATTTTTTATGAATTTTCAAAGATTAAAGCATATTCTGAAATTGTTTAAAATTAACAGAAATCGAATTATGATGTCAGCATTGCATGGAGATGATGTCAGCAGTTAACAGACTCGCTGACCAGGTCAAACTGACCAGTGGGGCAACAGGGACCCACATGTCAGCATCTATGGGCTAACAATGGATTAATTATTCACACAGGGTTAATTAGGGGTGTGGGCCCCATGTGTTAGTGAGCATTCTATTTAGCAGATTAGTTTCAAAACTTAATTATCTTAATTAAGCGCGAGGGCCCACAAGTCAGTGGCAGGGGGTGAACAGTGCCCGCGTTGACCGTAGTCAACGCGGTCAACTGAGGCGCTGGGGCCCATAGTCGGCCACACAGGGGTGGGCCCCATTGTTGCCAGGTCAGCGGCGGCGCCGAGGAGCTCCGGCGACCAAAACCGCAGCGGCGCTTCGCCGGAGTTGGCCGGGGCCACACTATAGGGGGCCTCAGGACCTGCGGCTTGGACCTAAGGGCACAGCCCGTCGCCGCACACACGATGGTGATGACAACCGGCATCGGGGACGACCGGAGCATCGCCGACGGCGAGCAGAGGCGGCAGTGGCGTTTGGGAGGTGGCCGGGTTTCGTGCACAAGGCGTCGTTTCTAGCACGGCTGGGCCGGTTCAAACGAGAAGACGACGACGAGGCGATCTGGGGTGATGGCAGAGGCTGCGGTGGTCGGGAACGTCGACGGCGAGCGGCGAGGCGGACGCCGGACTTCGGTCGTCGTCGGGATCGGGGCTGGGGTGCGTTTGCGGGCAACCCAAGCGGCTAGATGAGGCCTACGCGGTGCGGTGAGCGCAATGGTGGCACGCACGGGACCTTATGATCGCCGTGGCTACGCCGGTGATGAGGCCAGGCGTTGTAGGGTGCGGCCTAACACCGGAGCATGGGCTACATGCGACTAAAGGGGGGTAGGGAAGGGCGCGTTTGGCGCAGGAGCTCACCGTGGGAGGGTGGGGTCTATGCAGCGGCTCGAGGAGAACCGGTGGAGCAGATCGACGACGTGGTCGCGCGGTGGCCGTCGAGGAGGAAGACGAAGGGGATCTGGCGCTGGGGTGGCTCCCGCCTTGAGGTCGTCGGTGCAGACGAAGCAAAAGACGGTCATGTGGCTCACAGGCACATCGGTGCGGCGAGGAGGGCACGGTGGCCGCGATGGCGCAGCAACGCGGCAGCGGCAGTGCGTCGGGGCAAGGTGAAACTGGAGAAGGGGGCGAGGCCAGAGGGAGAGAGGGGAGAGGGGGCATCCAGGGAGAGTGAGTGGGTGTGGGGAGCATGTGGGGTCGAGGGGACGTCGCCCTTATCCCTTCCCCGACGGGGACGGCGACAGGGTTCGGTAGCGACCGGCGAGCGTGGTCGTTGGATCGGGTGAACAGAGAGGAGGGAGGCGACCGAGGGAGGTGGGCTGCTGGGTTGGGCCGCCCAGATGACTAAGGCCCAGGGGGGTCAGGGGTTTTTTCTTTTTCTTTTTACTTTTGCTCTCTTCTTTTTACAGAAAAAGCATGGTAAAATTTGGGGTGCCAAAAGGATTTTGTACAATGTGGGACTTGGCCACATAATTACATTGCAATAGTTAGCACTGCCATAACAAGGTTGTGAGGCTTTTGAAATAGGTTGAAATTTTTATAAAGTAAAAGCCATTTAAACTATTGTTTTAGCCATTGCTTTAATTGCTTTAGGCCATTTAAACACCTTGCAAAAATGTTGGTTCACCACCAATATTAACAAATGACTATTTGCCACAAGATGAACATTTTAGATCTCGTGTCTGACAAATAAGAGTTCTTGACTTTAGATTGGATTTGAATTTGAATTGGTGATTTGGATCAAGTGAAGATTAGCAACTATAGCAATGATGACAAGGCATCATTAGAAGGGGATTACTGTAGCATGATTCTCGGGGTGTTACGAATCTCCTCCACTACAAGAAATCTCGTCCCGAGATTTAAGACCTGGAGTAAGGGAGAAAGTCTCAGGAAGGACAGAGCTCAACCCAAGATAGGTATCTGGGGGCTATCTCGGTGAACGTGGTATAGAGGCATCTCTCGAGTTGAAATCCAAGAAAGCCATCGAGAGCAAGGTAAGAAGGTGCAATAAGAAGCTTCAACTTGGTAGGCAATCATTCGTTGCCTGAAATAGAGGGTGAAAGAGGTTCGGAGCTATGGGAATAAGTATTGTGTCTGATACCAGAATAGATCGTCTCTCGGAAGGTGGCTCGTGATTTACATACGAAGCCAAGCGTGAGGGACAACTTTGGAAAACAGGGATGTACAGGAGTCAGGTTTCGATCCTGTGGAATTGTGGGTTATGGGCCCACTATGTGGGTTAAAAGTAGAAAGGAGGCCGATAGCAAGGCATGTCAGATGATAGACTGTTAGGTATGTTGCCAACAACGTTGGTACCAAGGGCAAGGGACGAAGAGAACCATTTTCCTGCTTGTTGAATGAGGCGGGCCATTAGGCAAAGTTCTCGTCCATCGGTGTCTACCAGAATGTCATCAACAATAGTAACAGGGTCTTACTGACAGAGTGATACAACGAGGTGTTTACATAAGCTGGGAAATATTACCGCTTATATAATATATATCACAATAAGGTTTAAACAAACCAATGGAAAGGAAAATGTAATTGTCAGATTAAACAGAACAATGGAAAGGAAAATGTGTTTAAACACATACTTTAGGGGTATATCCTTCCCAAGGACAAGCAGAGCATGGTATCCATGACAGGATAGAAGTATAAAACCATTTAGGTAAGGGGAAAGAAATTTCATGACATTACCCATACAACGGTGTTTGGATAATTGATAAAGAAGATTTAGTATTGTGCTTCAAATGTTCTTATTGGAGATTGGATTACCACAGACATGCTTCGAGATAGCATTGACATGGTTTCAAGCAAAGGTCAGACTTTGGATATCCGGTTTCGGCGATGCGCCATATTTCGGCTCCGCCCACTTGATAAAGTGACCCCCTCTGTGTGCGAGGGACGAGGAAAAATAGCCTTTTCCACAGCTCGAAGTGAGCCTCGTAGCCCAGGAACAACTCGCAGAGAGCAACATAGCCGGCGATGTGTAGAATGGAGGCAGGGGTGAAATTGTGTAATTGGAGGCCGTAGAACTCCAGGAGCCCGCGGAGGAACGGATGAATTGGAAATCCGAGTCCCCTTAATAGATAAGGAACAAGGCAGACCCGCTCCCCCATAGAGGGACAGGGAAAGCTCTCCGCTTGCTCCCCGCCATTATAGGTGGCAAGCCCAGCTCGAACGGGCACCATATACGCTGGAGGGAGAAATCCCTTAGTCTGTGGTTGGACTAATCGACTGTGTGGGACTGAACACCTCTCCCAATCATCGGGCTTAGGGCTACGGGGGCGGGAGGAGGAGCTACGGAGGTCGGCCATGCTGGAATGGATCTTTCCAAAACGCGCTCTGATGGATTCTCGCTGGGGGAGGATGGTATGGATCAGATCTAAGAATCCCCATCCGTTTAATAGACAATTTATTTATCTGGCTAGGGGGCCGAATGTAAAAACGCCCTAGCGCCTCGTATTCGTTCGACGCATGGGAGATAGCCCTTATTGGGCGCAGAAGCCAAGAGATCCAAACAATTATGGGACTGGACACTTCTTTACGAACGTTCGTAATATGGAGAAGAACCTGCCTTGCAATGCCGAAGACAACACTACACGCCGGACTCATCGTCATTGAAGCCTGGTTCGGGGGCTACTGAGGGAGTCCTGGATTAGGGGGTGTCCGGACAGCCGAACTATATCCTTTGGCCGAACTGTTGGACTATGAAGATACAAGATTGAAGACTTCGTCCCATGTCCGGATAGGACTCTACTTGGCGTGGAAGGCAAGCTAGGCAATATGAATATGTATATCTCCTCCTTTGTAACCGACCTTGTGTAACCCTAGCCCCCTCTAGTGTCTATATAAACAGGAGGGTTTTAGTCCGTAGGACAACATACAATCATACCATAGGCTAGCTTCTAGGGTTTAGCCTCTCTGATCTCGTGGTAGATCAACTCTTGTAATACTCGTATCATCAAGAATAAATCAAGCAGGACGTAGGGTTTTACCTCCATCAAGAGGGCCCGAACCTGGGTAAAACATCGTGTCCCCTGCCTCCTGTTACCATCCACCTTATACGCACAGTTCGGGACCCCCTACCCGAGATCCGCCGGTTTTGACACCAACAAACTCCCTTATAAGAAGCAACAAACCCCAAGAAAACGAGCTTATCAACACCAAAAAAGCATTTCTCCATATTAGCATAGAGGCGCTCTTTTCTAAGAGTTTGCAAAACGGTACGGACATGGGTGACATGCTCTTTGATAGATTTGCTAAACACAAGAATGTCATCGAAATAAACCACAACAAACATACCAATGTAAGGGCGAAAGACATGATTCATAAGGCGCATAAAAGTGCCCAGTGCTTCCGAGAGACCCATAGGCATGACTGACCACTCATACAAACCAAACTTGGTTTTGAAGGCGGTTTTCCATTCATCACCTTCTTGTATGCGGATTTGATAGTAACCACTCTTAAGATCAATTTTTGAAAACATAGTGGCACCACTAAGTTCATCTAGCATATCATCTAGGTGTGGGATGGGATACCTATAGCGAACGGTGATAGCATTGATAGGTCTACAATCGGAGCACATGAGAAAGCTACCGTCACGTTTTGGCACAAGAATGACTGGTACGGCACAAGGGCTCAAACTTTCACGCACATGTCCATGGTCTATGAGATGCTTTACTTGCCTTTGTATTTCTTTGGTTTCTTCGGGGTTGACGCGGTAGGGAGCTTTGTTCGGAAGCGGTGCTCCGGGATGAGGTCGATGCGGTGCTCAATGCCTCGTAGTGGAGGTAGTCCCGGAGGTAGCTCGTCGGGGAAAACGTTGTGAAATTCCTGCAAAAGAGAAGACAGCACTAGAGGAAGAGTGTGAGAAGTGTTAGTTTGTGGTGCATTGTCCTTGCACACAAGGACGTAGTGTAGGACACTAGATGGGTTCTCACACACTCCTCTTATCTCACTTTTGGTGGCAAATAGTACTAAGTTCTTCTTTTCTCTCATCGTGTAGGTGTTCGATTTGGGCTTGTGGCGCTCACTCTCTTTTTGGTGGCTCGCTCTCTCACTATTCTCTCCACGATGGGGTGGCTTGCTTGTCGGCGATCACTTGACTTGGGGACATGGGACGTAGTACATAATCCTTGCCCTTGATCTTGAAGATGTAGTGGTTCGTTCGGCCGTTGTGGACGACTCCTCTATCGAATTGCCATGGCCGTCCAAGGAGAAGATGACAAACGGACATTGGAACGACGTCGCACTCCAAGGTGTCTTCGTAGGCGCCGATTTTGAAGGAGACTTGTACTAGGTGCTGCACTTGGATGGTGCTGGAGTCGCTAAGCCATTGCACTTTGTATGGATGTGGATGCTTCGTCTTGGGCAATTGAAGCTTGGAGCAAAGCTCTTCGCTTGCGAGATTATGAAAAATTCCTCCATCGATGATGACCTTGACGGATCGTCCATTGATGCCGGCCTTGGTGTGGAATATGTTGCATCTTTGGTCTTCTTCTTGGTGATGTTGGAGGGTCAAGACTTTGGAGACAACAAGTGAGGGACTTGAGTCTTCATCGCAAAAGACTTGTTCTTCTTCATTGTTCACTTGGCGGTGCATGGCAACTTGCTCAAGGGCTTCCATTTCGCCTTCACTCATGGAGTCATAAGTGCCATCGTCGTTGAAGACCATGGTTCGCTTGTTGGTGCACTCATAGGACTTGTGGCCTCGGCCTCCGCAAGTGAAACACTTGAAGGAACTCGTCTTGACGGTCTCATCGGTTGTGGTTCATGATGATGAAGCTCTCGGCTTGAAGTTGCTCGTAGTAGGATGGCTTGTAGTTGACGAAGCTTTCTTGGAAGTCGACTTGTCGATGTTGCTAGAAGAAGGCTTTGTAGTCGGTGTTGGTGTCGTTGAATCTTGGTTGTTGGAGAAGCCGTAGGACTTGGATGAGAACTTGGCATACTTGAAATCATCTTGCACTTGGCGTTTCGCTTTGGTGGCTTGGTGCACTAGCTCGATGAGATTTGAGTATGGTTGGAAGTCGGCGATCTTCTTGATGGGATGATTGAGTCCATTCAAGAAGCGTGCCATTGTTTGTTCATCATCTTCCGTGACATTGGCTCTTATCATTGCAATCTCCATCTCCTTGTAGTATTCTTCAACGCTCTTGGCTCCTTGTTTGAGTTATTGGAGTTTCTTGAAGAGGTCGCGATTGTAGTAGGTAGGTACGAAACATGCTCTCATGACATCCTTCATTTGCGCCCAAGTAGTGATGGGTGGTTCACCTCTTGCCTCTCGGCGCTCTATGATTTGTTCCCACAAAATGAGCACATAGTCTTGGAAATCAAGGGATGCCATTGCGATCTTCTTCTCTTCTTCATAATTGTGTAAACGGAAGATCTTGTCAACTTTAAATGCCCATGAAAGGTACTCTTCGGGATTGTTGCTTCCGTTGAACTTGGGCATGGTGAACTTGAGCTTGCCGTAGTGTTGCTCTTCATTGTGTTGGGGTCGGGGATGATGACGCCCATGTTGTTGATGATTGTTCAACTCGTGGTGCTCTTGGCGTGGAGCATTGTCAACCACGTGTTTCTCTTGTCGTGGGGGATCTCCATTGCCTTCACGATCTTGAGGAACTGGTTGTTCTTGGCGTGCTTGTGTAGGAGCTTCTCGAGCTCGAGGAGGAACTTGACGGTCCACGCGAGCTTGATAAATCCTCTCGCGGACTTCTTCGCGAAGTTCTTCGGCATGTTCACGAGCTTGTTGGCCTTAGTCGGCTACGGCTCGACTTGAATCGCGTAGAGCTCGTTGTGCCTCAAGTGCTTGAGTGTCATGGAGTTGTTGTTCTTGACGTTGTGCCTCGGCATCTTGTGCATTTTGGTGTAGACGCGCACGTTCTTCCTCTTCATGTTGGCATTGTCATTGCCGTTCTCGTGCTAGCGCAAAGGCTTCTTGGGTTTGACGTCGTCGGTGCTCTTGCGAGTCGGTGTCGCATATAGTATTGAGGTTTGCTTGATGCTCATTGCGCGCGGCACGACGAAGAGTGTTCGATGTCGGTTTACTTGAGCCGGAGAGGGTGAAGTCAGAGTGGCGACTTGAACGGCTCCTTCTTGAAGTGGAAGAAGAGCCGTTGAGCAACAAAGCATGAATCTCGTCCATCCTTGCGTCATTCTCTTGCTTGTGATCGTCGAGCTTGTGGTTGAAGTAGTCCCTTGTACGTTGCTCAGAGAGTCGCAAGTCGGTGGCGAGGTTGTCGATGCGGTCACTCATGGCTTGTTGTTCTTGATGCAAAGCACGTTGTGCACCAAAGAGGTGACTCTTGGTGATGAAAGAGTTCATGTCATCGTCTTGCTCCATGATTAGTGGGTTGGTAGAAGTACTTGGCCTGTCCATAATTCCAAGACAAATGTGAGTGGTAGAAAGAGAAGAACTAATACCAAATGTACCTTGACCGAAGTTCAAAGTGGATCGATGATCACTCCAATGTAGTACAAGGAAATAGCACAATTGGTACCAATTCTTATCGGTTTCTCACACCTACACAAGTAAAAGCTTATGGTGGAGTTTGGTTAGGATGGTGGCACAAAATTTGATGCAATTTGTAAGTGAGCTTCAATAATGTTGGAAAAGATTTGCAAGATGCAATGTAACAAGTAGACCAAGCATATAAGATACACGGAAACACACACGCAAAAAGATAAGTGGGGTTGGGCAACCAAGGATGAGCCAAAATGTGGAATCCACAAAAATGATCGTGTTGCACAACACTAGAGAGATGCTAGCACGATTGCACAATAGGCGGATACAAGAACTTGTGCACAACCTACTTAGCAAAAAATGCAACGACTTCTATCCCAAGTATGTTCTATGCAAGGTGTTCTGATGATATGGTCCAAGATGATCTAGTATGACAATCTTAATGTTGTATGATGCTATGGTTCTTGCTTAAAAGCTCTTTGCTTATCTTTCCTATTTGCTTAAAAGCTTGTTTGGCTCTTTGATGTTTGAGCTCTTTTCTCATGCAATGCTTGACGAACCAAGATAGCGACTGTGTATGCGGTAACAACTTTGTGACACAAGGGATGATACCAATATATGCAACAATGATGTATGCATGCTATGGGAAGTATGATCACTAATGTGCACAAGTCTCGTTGCCGGCAATACTCAATGGCTAGTATCGATGGGTAAGCAACGCAAAGGAGTAAGGCTATGATGGCTATCAATGTAATGGCAAGAGTGATATGTCCAATACCAAGATGAGGTTACCGTTCTTGCTTGCGGTTGAAGGTTTCAAAAGGATGAGATTGTAGTTGTTGTCGTAGTGCACGGTCTTTAGTACGTTGGCGAAGATGCCGCTGCACCATGGACGGAGTTGTCGAAGTAGCGGAAATCGTCGAAGATGTGCGAACTTTCTATCTAAGCCGGAAGGTCCGGGCAAGACGGAAGGTCCGGGGTCCGGAGGTTCCGGGGTGGCCAGAAGGCCCGATGGCCGTAAGGTTCGGGCATGGGCGGAAGGCCCGGTGGTCGCGAAACTGGCAAGAAGAGAGAATTGGGGATCGTGGACTAGGGCGGAAAAACTTAAGGAAAAACCAAAATCCGTAGGGGAAAACCAAGGAAATTGGTGGAAAAGAAGGGTGGGGAGGCTAGGTCTACGAGCCACACACAAAGTTCACGGATCAAATCCAACAAAACTTCATCACACCAACAAATCACAAAAAACATTTGGGGCTATTTTTGGTGGGGATTTCGGATTAGGACGAAAAACAACAAAAATAGGCTATAAACACAACGGGGAGGCTCCAAAATCGTGATCAAGGTGGCTCTGATACCAAGATAATGTAGGGTAGAACCCTAATCGCCCGATCTTTTACGAAAGGAGCGAGATCCCGCGATGAACACGAAGAACACAAAGGGGAAAACATTCTTTTGATACCCTTGTTTTCTAGCCTTCTTTTGATTGATTTCGTCCTAAATTCGAAAAATCCCCACCAAAAATAACCCCCAATTTTTTTTGTGATTTGTTGGTTTGACGAAGTTTTGTTGATTTTGATCCATGGATTTGCTTGGTTTGGAGTGGATCTAGCATATCCCCAATTTTCCCCACTTTCCATCCACAAAATCCATCAAATTTTCCCCTTGGAATCATCAATTTCCGCCCCCAATTCGAAAATTTCCGCCCCAAACGAGATCTGGATTCGTCGGGCCGGACATCCGGGCCAAAGGTCGGTCATCCGGGCCATCGGGCCGGACATCCGGGCCCCAAGCCGGACATCCGGCTCCTGGAGCATAAAACCCGCACGGTTCTAGACATCAGCCCCCGGATATCCGGCCCCACCCCCGGATGTCCGGCCCCTGTACATTTTAGCTTCCCCGTTTCACCGTTTTGTCCATAACTAATTCATCGGAAGTCCGATTTTCACATTCTTTAGCTCGTTGAAAAGCTCTTGACATCCCTCTTCCGAAAAATACCACCAAAATGTTTTGACTCCATCAAAGTTTTGGAACTTTGGCATCTTTGCCTAGGGCTTCCACCACAACCTCCACATAACCACCACCGACTTCCGCAACCTAACCAATTTTGTTACCCATCACATTAGTTGTTGCTTGAGGAGTGATTTGAGTCTCCTAAGGTGTCTAGGCTACTTAGGGACAATTGCTTCTTCATCAACTACCACCACCACTACCGCATAGGCTTGACCACCATACACTTCCACCATCCCAACTTAATCCAATTTTTTTAGTGTTGTGAGTTGTGTCTCCTAAGGTGTTTAGGCTACTTAGGGACCGTGCTTCCAACTCCGACACCATGTATAGTCCACCACCTTACCCTTCACTTCCGCATTGCCTACTCGCAAAACCCATCATTGCATTCCTGTAATCCCATTGATCTTCCGCAACCACCACCGCATCCCGATACCACCATTTGACATTTGAGATTTTGAGTTTGTGGTTTTTCCGTTTCCTAAGGTGTTTCGGCTACTTAGGGACGAGTCTAAATCATCTTGGTATCTCCATCAAGATTACCGCCACTCATCATCGACACAGATGGTAACCTCCATATCATCTTGGTATCATGGTATCCCTCCATTGTATATTCCCTTGCCATTGCATTGTTAACCCCTAGCCTATTTTGCGTCACTTGCCTATCGAGACTAGCCATTTGAGTATTGCCGGCAACGTTACTTGTGCACACTAGTGATGTACACCATACATTTCATACATACCATATCATATTGGTATCATCATATCATCTCTTGTGCCTCAAGTTTGTTCCTGCATATACACAATTGCTATCGTGGTTTGTGCAATGTGCAAATGTGGCCATACAAAAAAACAAAGAAATAATAAGCTTTTAAGGAAAGAAAAAGAGTGAACAAAGAGCTTTTAAGCAAGTGCCATAGCACCATACCACATTGCATATAAGATTATCATATCCGATCATCTTGGATCATACCACCGAAACATCATATACATAGCATACTTGGGATAGAAAGTCAATACATTTTGCATATCATAGGTTGTGCACAAGTGTCGTATCCGCCTATAGAGCAATCGTGCTAGCGTCTCTCTTGAGTTGTGCAACATGAGCTTTTTCCATGGATTCCGCATTTTGTGCTCATCCTTGGTTGCACGACCCCATTTATCTATCTGTGTGTGTGTTTCCGTGTGCCACATATTGCTATTGGTCTACTTGTTTCACTTGCGAATTTGTGAATCTCTTTCAACATTATTGACTCTTGCTAACATTTTGCATCAAATGTTTTGTGCCACTATCCTCACCGAGCTCCACCATAAGCCTTATTTGTGTAGGTGTGAGAAACTGACAAGAATTGGTACCAATTGTGCTATTTCCTTGTCCACATTGGAGTGATCAATGATCCACTTTCAACTTCGGTCAAGGTACATTTGGTATTCGTTCTTCTCTTTCTACCACTCACATTTTTCTCTTGGAGTGATGGATAGGCAAGGCATTTTCTCTTCGGTCTACAACAACAACGACGAGTTCGATGCCACGCAAAACTCCACCGACGCCAAGATGCAAGCTCAAATGGAGGAGATTAAGGTCCTCATCAAGTACTACAAGCGGTCTTCTCATCTTCGAGAAGACGCTCAAGAGCACATGCCTCCGAGCTACCATCTCCGGCAAGTTCACATCGGCATCGACACCATCACCACCATGAACGTGAAGGTCACGAGCTCAACACCAACAACCGCTCGACGACTTCACCTTCTCCCTTGGCATCATCGTCAAGCGACTTCAACGCATCTTCGCCTATGGACATACGACATTTTCGCCCACAAGCACCTCAAGAGAAGCTCCCCAAGCTCAAGTCCGCGACTTCCACGAGCTACTATTGACCTCGACATCGACCATGAGATTCATTTCTATGGGACTCTAGAACCTAAGGAGTATCTCAAGTGGGAGCATTTGATGGACGACTACCTCAAGCTACACCAAGTTCCTCCCGAAGTTCAAGTGAAGTGCCCCACAAGGAACTTCCATGACTACGCATCCACATGGTGGCTTCACGCACCTTCGGAGACCTACAACATGAGTTGGCCCAAGACGAAGAGAGCGTTGCGGCGCGAGTTCGTGCCCCCAACCTACACGGAACAACTTCAGCGCCAATTGGAGAACACCATCCAAGGATCCAAGTCCATCGACGAGTACTTCAAGGAGATGAAGAAAGCCTTGCGACGAGCCGGCGTGGACAACCCCATTTTGATGAAGTTCCACTTCATGATGGGACTACACAACGACATCTCCAAGACAATCTTCCTCGAGAACTACAAGTCCCTCGACGACAACTACATTGGTGCTCTCAAGGCGGAACAAGAACTCATGAAGGCCAAAGCTTGTCCACCCCAAGCTCACTTCGTGACGACCAAGCTCCATGAGAACGAGCATGAGGCTATTACCACCAAGATGTCCAAGCCCGACGAGCTCCAAGATGATGCTCCTAAGTTCGACTTCACCGCCATCCCTCTTTGTGGCATTGATGATGCCGAGTCCTCCATGACTCTTTTTCAAGACGGTGCGGCGACGAGTACGACTACGGAGACCCTCAAGGACCAAGCTTTGGAGGCGAGCGACAAGGTGGCGAGCAAGGATGATTCTTCTATCTTAGGAGGTGAGAGTGATGATGTGCCATCTTCGGCCTTCATCCATGGCGACGACGACGTGATGGTTGAGCATGGGATTTTCCCTTCGACCAAGGCAACGTATGATGACTTGAGTGACTTTTGCCACCATATTGAGAGTGAGAGTGACTTCACCACTAGACCCATATATGATGTGTTTCCACAATTCCCATGTGTGGAGAGCCACAACCCCCACCTCTTGAGTGAGATGAGTGACTCCACCATACGTGAGATTGAGTGCACCTACTTTGAGGGAGTGAGTGAACCACCACATAGAGAGAGTGTGATAGTTGATAGGTCTCTTGAGGCCATTTGCATTTCTAACAACTTGACCTCTACCTCTATTGTGTCTTCTCATTTGGTGCTAGGTCCCATCTATGATGACGCGCCGATTCTTGATGACTTCGTCCTCCCTTTGGACAAGACGATGGCCATGGTGGAATATGATGCACCCCCCACATGGTTCCATCAAGATGAAGATGACCACCATTTGGTCTTTCCCACCTCACCTACACCACATGAGTGGAATGACAAAGGTAACATAGGTGAAGGTGATGCTCTAGTCCCACTAGCGGACATTCATGACATTGATTGCTTGCATGATGTTGATCAACCTATTTCCATGCTTCATGCTAGTGTGACTTCCCCATGCGATGATTTACCCATTTATGATGAGTATGATGATTGCCATGTGGAGTCTCTTAGTTGTGATGCCATGTTACATAGGATTTCTTGTGACAATTCTTTAGGTCACATCATGCTTGACAATCCGCTTGACTTGTCATATGCTATGCATGAGATCAATCACATGTCATATTTGCAATCTCTTCATAGTGACTATGCATATGCCATTAAGATTAACCCAATTTGCACATATGGCATAGATGACAAGCCCATGGTTATTGGCATTTGTTTTTCTTGTGGTGATATTGATATGCTCCCTTTGCATCATTTATCTCATATGCCATGCCATGACCACCTAGCTTCGGATATGCATTGTTTTGGATATTGCCATTTTCTCCGTATGATGTTTCAAATATTGCACATGAGGAGACCCCCATAGTTTCCTCATACATTTTAGGAGATTTTGATTCATCCCATTCATTGCATGATCCCAATACTTGTGTGCACAATATGCCCCCCTGAATAAACATGCTATTGACGTGCCTTATACTTGCAAGCTCAATTTGTGTACCCATCATGTCATACACAATAACTATTCTTTCATGATGGATGACATGTTCTTATACCATGCATCAAATTTCTTTGAGCGATGCTTATCTTGTTCTAACTATCATGTGCACATACACATCATGATGGATGACGTGTACATTTACCACACACACAATCTCTTTAGTTTCTGTCTCTTTTGTGTAGGTACCCACGAATTCTTGTCAACCTCGCAATCCCACGAGTTGACAAAACGAGCTCTAGAGAGCAATGATGACTTGGGATCCCATGGAGTGTCTTTCCCACCGCTCTCTTCACGCAAAGACTTCGCGCATTTATTCTACATGACCCTCACTTGGCTATTGGTTATTTTCCATTATGATGAGGACATCAATACCATTGTTACACCCACAGCCCCTGCTGCTATACATGCTGTACCAATTACTAGAGCTCGCGCACGCCAATTGAATTATCAGGTACTTTCGTTTCTTGGTAATGATTCTAATGCTCATGAGAATATGATGCTGCCTAAATTGGATACATTTGTTTTGCTTACAAATGAAGGGCCTAGCTTGGACAAGAAAGATGAACCTTGGAACAAGTTGAAGCGTGGCGATGATGGCATGTGCAAGGGGATCCAGAACGGAGTTACAAGTGATGATTTCAGGACTTTGAAGCCACCATAAGGAGTGCATGAAGCCTTGGACGAAATATACAAGATGCCACTTCATAAATTTCGTCCAGAGACTATTTTACGTGCTGCGTCACCTTATTATTGGGCCAGGCCATGTATTTTCAAAATACTTAAGTCTGTTTTTAGAGTCCGTACGTGTGGGGAAACAAGAGTTAGGGTTGGTTTCGGACCCCTCCTCCAAGGTCCACGAAATCCCCCCTCTTCCTCCATATATACAGCCCTTAGGGCGTCGTTTAGACATTGGGTTTTGTTTAGATTAAAAGTTCGCCATAGCTGCAACTTCGCGTACGTCGTTTGTGTCCAACGACCAGACCAAGACGTGACAGAACCCCACCTTGATCAATAAAAGCTTTCATCTTATATTCGCAATATCCAGATTGCAATCTCAGTTTCTTGCTTGTTCTTCATTTACTCGCAGGAAACAGACCCTCGTGGTCAGGTTGATCATGCTCCGGCGTGGTCAATAACCCCTCGGAAGTTGGTTTAGCGATTGCTAAAGCGCGATGTCTCGCACGTTCGTAGTCAGATCGTCAAGTCGACTCCCACAGGAACGATAGACACCATCTCATCGAAACATCGGGACACCTTTGCCTCTATCAAGTGGTATCAGATTTTCAGGTTGCTCGGTGAGATTTTGCAGTTTTTCATAGTTGAGATCGAGTCTGCTCTTCATACCTACAGTCCACGAAAAAGCCAAAAAAATTAGGGTTAGTTCATCATATCCGAACCAATCTGAGCCATTGCATAATCTTTTTAGGGTTTTTGCATTGTTGAGTTTGCGGTTGCATCGTCGTGTCTAGTTGCTGGTCTTAGTGTCTAGTCCTTTAGAGTTTTGAGTTCTGTTCACAAGTAGTCACGCCGCCGCCGCATCATCATCATCACCGCTGCCATATACCACCATCATCGTCACCGCTGCCATATACCACCATCGTCATCACCGCTGCCATATACCACCATCATCATCTCCGCTGCCATATACCACATATCCACCGCTATCACACCAATCCGAGTCCACCTGCAACATATATACGCCACCAGTCCGAGTTCCACCAGATTCACCGCCGCCATCAGTCCGAGTTCCACCAGATTCATCTCCGCCACCAGTCCGAGTCCAGTAATTTGTTGCTCTGTTTTGGATTTCCAGATCATGTGATACTCTGAGTCGTGACAGAGTAGGACTCCCGAACTTTCGTGCTACCCGTGGAACAAAAATAGTTCCAAACTAAAAAAAAACTAAGTCTGGAAAATTCTGGCTAGGCAGTTTTTAGACCATTTGTAGACTTTTTCGAATAAAAATTTGTTGCGGAGCAAAAAAAAGAGGAAAAAAAGTGCAATTTTTTTCAGAGCGTGCTCCTCCCTTGTTTACGTGCAATGTCGTGATTTTGTTAGTGTTCTAGGCTCGCGTCTCTAGCACGGTCTAGCCTAGGACCAGCACAGTACCGTCGTTGAGCGTTTATTCAACTTTGCATCTCTGAATTGATTATTGCTGACCCTTTTTGCTACCATATTATAAGCCTTCCCAGCTCCACATACATCCACGTCGTGCGTTTGACTCTCCCTGGTAATCGCTCTATCCAAGATTTGAGAGTTTTGACTACGACGGTTGCCTGTCACCGCCTGCTGCTGGGTAAGAACTGGTAAGAATTTGAGATTTGCTTGACGGATTTGTGACACCACCACCACCTCTTGTTAGTAGTCTGTAGGATCATATTCTTGTGTGTTTCTATTGTTGCTAACCATGGCAGGATCAGAAGCCGACGAGACTGACTGGGAGAACATGACGAATAAGGAGTTGCATGATAAATTTCAGCAAATGATGAGTGGACAGGTGCAAGATGTGCTAAACAGATTTGAAGAGGCCATGGAGAAGATAGATGGCATGGAGAAGACGTTCGAAACAAAGCTCGATAACAAGTTTAATGAATTCCTTGCGCGTATTCCACCACCACCACCGGCTGCCCCTAACGCACCTCTACAACAACAACAACAACAACGTCGCTTTCCAAATCAAGTGGGACGAGCACAATGCCTTCCCATTGACCCTGGGAAAAATTCTGGTGCCGCTGTTGATGCTTCCGCCGCTCCTGCTGCTACTATAGAGGTGGAGGACCATTACGAGGATGAGGTTGACCCAAATCAGAACTACGTGCAACCACCAACACCACCACCACCAGGTCGTCCTCATGCATATCATCGCAATGGTACGGCTGCACCACCACCTAAGGTACATGACCATCTTCCTAAACTAAAATTGAATATTTCACCATTTGAGGGTAGATATGTTCCTCCTATATATCTTACTTGGGAGTTAGAAACTGAACAACGATTTACATGTTTACAATATCCTGAAGAGAGACGTGTTCCTGCTGCTGTTTGTGCTTTCACTAGCTTTGCATGTGTTTGGTGGTATGAACATTGTAGATTATATCCTATTCCAGCTACTTGTGCTGCTTTGAAAACTGCTATGTGTACTCGTTGGGTTCCACCATATTATCAACGTGAATTACTTCAAAAATTGCAGCGCTTAAGACAAGGAAAAAATTCTGTAGAAGAATATTATCAGGAATTACAAAATGGCATGATTAGATGTGGTATTGTTGAGGAGAATGAAGCTATGCTTGCACGTTTTATGGGTGGATTAAATGGAGAGATTCAGACCATTCTAGAGTATAAGGAATATACTAATATCACTCGTTTATTCTATCTTGCTTGTAAAGTTGAATGTGAAGTGCAGGATCGACATGCATTGGCGCGAACTAACTTTTATGCAGGTCGATCTTCATCATGGACACCACGTGCATCCTCTACTTCCACTCCACCAGCACCTCCATCAGGTACCACCTCCAGTCGTGATACAAGAAAGCAGGCACAACCACCACTATCTTCCAAGAGCACACCTACCGGGCCTGCACAGAGCTCTTCTTCTTCCATGGCATCAACTGGGCACACAAGTGATATTATTTGTCGTTGTTGTAAGGGAAGAGGACATTTTGCGAGAGAATGCCAATCTCAGCGCGTGATGATTGCTACTGAGGATGGTGGGTATGAGTCCGCTAGTGACTATGATGAGGAGACTTTGGCTCTTATTGCACATGAAGAACACGGTGGAGAGGATTCTGATCATGAGACACAATACATGGCTGCTGAAGATGCTGACAGGTATGAATGCTTAGTTGCTCAACGCGTTTTGAGTGTGCAGGTTACACAAGCTGAGCAAAATCAGAGGGATAATTTGTTCCATACAAAGGGAGTTGTGAAGGAACGTTCTGTTTGCGTCATCATAGATGGAGGGAGCTACAATAACTTGGCTAGCATGGAGATGGTGGAGAAGCTATCTCTCACGACAAGACCACATCCACATCCTTACTACATCCCATGGTTCAACAATAGCGGCAAGGTTAAGGTAACACGTACTGTTATGTGCATTTTAGTATCTCTACATATGCTGATTATGTTGATTGTGATGTGGTACCTATGCAAGCATGTTCCTTATTACTTGGTAGACCATGGCAATTTGATAAAAATTCTGTACACCATGGTAGAAACAATCAGTATACTCTTGTTCATAAGGATAAAAATATTACTTTGCTTCCTATGACTCCTGAATCCATTTTGAAAGATGACATTAATAGAGCTAATAAAGCAAAACAGGAGAAAAATAAGAGTGGAAATCAGATTGTGGCAAAAAAATTGAGCAACAAATGAAACCTAATAATAAACCATCTAGTGTTGCTTCTGAAATTAAATTGAAAAGTGCATGTTTACTTGCCACAAAATCTGATATTGATGAGCTAGACTTCAGCAAATCTGTTTGCTATGCTTTTGTGTGCAAAGAGGCATTATTTTCATTCAAGGACGTGCCTTCCTCTTTGCCTCCTGCTGTCACTAACATTTTGCAGGAGTTCGCTAACGTCTTTCCAGAAGACGTGCCACCGGGATTACCACCTATTCGAGGGATTGAGCATCAAATTGACTTAATTCCCGGTGCATCATTACCCAACCATGCACCATACCGTACCAATCCAGAGGAGACAAAGGAGATTACGCGTCAAGTGCAGGAACTGCTTGACAGAGGTAATATACGTGAATCCCTTAGTCCTTGTGCTATTCCTATCATTTTAGTGCCGAAAAAGGATGGTACGTCGCGTATGTGCATTGATTGTAGAGGCATTAATAATATTACTGTTCGTTATCGTCATCCTATTCCTAGGCTAGATGATATGATTGATGAATTGAGTGGCTCTACAATATTCTCCAAAGTTGATTTGCGTAGTGGATACCATCAAATTCGTATGAAATTGGGAGATGAATGGAAAACAACATTTAAAACTAAGTTGGGATTATATGAGTGGTTAGTTATGCCTTTTGGGTTAAGTAATGCACCTAGTACTTTCATGAGGTTAATGAACGAAGTTTTACGTGCTTTCATTGGACGATTTGTGGTAGTTTACTTTTATGACATATTGATTTATAGAAAATCTTTGGAGGAACATTTGGAACATTTACGTGCTATTTTTATTGCTCTACGTGATGCACGTTTGTTTGGTAACCTTGGAAAGTGCACCTTTTGCACCGACCGAGTATCTTTTCTTGGCTATGTTGTTACTCCACAGGGAATTGAAGTTGATAAAGATAAGATTGAAGCTATTGAGAGTTGGCCGCAGCCCAAAACGGTCACACAAGTGAGGAGTTCCCTTGGCCTCACTAGTTTCTATAGGCGTTTTGTGAGAGATTTCAGCAACATTGCTGCACCTCTCAACGAGCTTACAAAGAAGGTTGTGCCTTTTGTTTGGGGTACCGCATAGGAAGAAGCCTTCACGGTATTGATAAGTTGACACATGCTCCTTTACTCCAACTTCCTGATTTCAATAAGACTTTTGAGATTGAATGTGATGCTAGTGGAATTGGATTAGGAGGTGTGTTATTACAAGATGGCAAACCTGTTGCATACTTTTCTGAAAAATTGGGTGGGCCTAGTCTGAACTATTCTACTTATGATAAAGAATTATATTCTCTTGTTCGGACCTTAGAAACATGGCAACATTATTTATGGCCAAAGGAATTTGTTATACATTCTGATCATGAATCTTTGAAACACATTAAAAGTCAAGCAAAACTGAACCGTATACATGCTAAATGGGTTGAATTCATTGAGACTTTCCCTTATGTCATTAAACACAAGAAGGGTAAAGAAAATGTTATTGCTGATGCATTGTCTCGTCGTTATACTATGCTTTCACAACTTGACTTTAAAATATTTGGTTTGGAGACCATCAAAGATCAATATGTGCATGATGCTGAATTTAAAGATGTATTGCGGAATTGTAAGGAAGGGAGAACTTGGAACAAGTTCGTTCTTAACGATGGATTTGTGTTTCGTGCTAACAAGCTATGCATTCCAGCTAGCTCCGTTCGTCTTTTGTTGTTCTAGGAGGCGCATGGAGGAGGATTAATGGGACACTTTGGCGTCATGAAGACGGAGGATATACTTGCTACACATTTCTTCTGGCCAAAGATGAGTCGGGATGTTGAGCGTTTTGTTGCTCGCTGCACTACATGTCAAAAAACTAAGTCACGACTCAATCCTCATGGTTTATATATGCCTTTGCCTCTACCTAGTGTTCCTTGGGAGGATATGTCTATGGACTTTGTTTTAGGTTTACCTCGAACAAAGAAGGGGAGTGATAGCATATTTGTTGTCGTGGATAGGTTCTCGAAAATGGCACACTTTATACCATGTCATAAAAGCGATGATGCTGTTAATGTTGCTGATTTGTTCTTTCGTGAAATTATTCGCTTGCATGGTGTGCCAAATACTATTGTTTCAGATCATGATACTAAATTTCTTAGCCACTTTTGGAGATGTTTATGGGCTAAGTTGGGGACTAAACTGCTTTTCAGTACTACTTGTCACCCCCAAACTGATGGACAAACTGAAGTAGTCAATAGAACATTGTCTACTATGCTTAGGGCTGCTTTGAAGAATAACAAGAAAATGTGGGAAGAATGCTTGCCTCATATTGAATTTGCTTGTAATCGTTCATTGCATTCTACTACTAAGATGTGCCCTTTTGAAATTGTGTATGGTTTCCTACCTCGTGCACCTATTGATTTGTTGCCTCTTCCATCTTCGGAGAAGGTTAATTTTGATGCTAAAGAACATGCTGATTTGATTTTAAAAATGCATGAGTTAACTAAGGAAAACATTGAGCGTATGAATGCTAAATATAAACTTGCCAGAGATAAGGGTAGAAAACATGTTGTGTTTGCACCTACAGATCTTGTTTGGTTACATTTGCGTAAGGATAGATTTCCTAATTTGCGCAAATCAAAGCTAATGCCACGTGCTGATGGTCCTTTTAAGGTGTTAGAGAAAATAAATGATAATGCATATAAACTTGAGCTGCCTGCAGATTTTGGGGTTAGTCCCACTTTTAACATTGCAGATTTGAAGCCTTATTTGGGTGAGGACGATGAACTTTCGTCGAGGACGACTTCATTTCAAGAAGAGGAGGATGATGAGGACATCAATACCATTGTTACACCCACATCCCCTGCTGCTATACATACTGGACCAATTACTAGAGCTCGCGCACGCCAATTGAATTATCAGGTACTTTTGTTTCTTGGTAACGATTCTAATGTTCATGAGAATATGATGCTGCCTAAATTGGATACATTTGTTTTGCTTACAAATGAAGGGCCTAGCTTGGACAAGAAAGATGAACCTTGGAGTAAGATCAAGCATGGAGATGATGGCATGCGCAAGGGAATCAAGAACGGAGTTACAAGTGATGATTTCGGGACTTTGAAGCCACCATAAGGAGTGCATGAAGCCTTGGACGAAATATACAAGATGACACTTCATAAATTTCGTCCAGAGTCTATTTTAGGTGCTGTGTCACCTTATTATTGGGCCAGGCCCATGTATTTTCGAAATACTTAAGTATAGGCTGTTTTTAGAGTCCGTATGTCAGGGGAAACAAGAGTTAAGGTTGGTTTCAGACCCCTCCTCCAAGGGCCACGAAATTCCCCCCTCTTCCTCCATATATACAGCCCTTAGGGTGTCGTTTAGACTTTTTGTTTTGTTTAGATTAAAAGTTCGCCATAGCTGCAACTTCGCGTACTTCATTTGTGTCCAACGACCAGACCAAGACATCACAGAACCCCACATTGAACAATAAAGCTTTCATCTTATATTCGCAATATCCAGATTGCAATCTCAGTTTCTTGCTTGTTCTTCTTTTGCTCGCAGGAAACTGACCCTTGTGGTCAGGTTGATCGTGCTCCGGCGTGGTCAATAACCCCTCGGAAGTTGGTTTAGCGATTGCTAAGGTGCGACGTCTCGCACGTTCGTAGTCGGATCGTCAAGGTCGACTCCCACAGAAACGATAGCCACCATCTCATCGATACATCGGGACACCTTTGCCTCTATCACATTACATATTATATGCCCATCTTGCCATGTTCACTTTGCATGATATGCTCATTCCTATGCCTTTTCCATGCATTTGTGACCCATGCTTTGCATTACATATTATGATTGATTCTAGTACTTCTATGTGTATTTGCAAGCTTGGTGGAGATATCACTTATTATTGCCATGTTTGCTTTGTGCCCCGTGCCTATGATTATACTATGATCTTGCTTTGTGTTCGTGCTTGTGATATGTCATGTGCATTGCCTATGCCTATTATTTACTCACATGACATCATTGCCATGATTTCCTCTAGTGTGTTGCATCTTCGCTCCACTAGTTTGCATGGCATAATTGTTATTGCTTCTTGTCATATCTCTCCATATGTTGCCTCTCTCATGCTAGATGATTTGCCATGTATTGAGTGCCATTATGCCTTTAGTCTTGATAATGAGTTTGCCCCCATAGCATTCTCACATATATTTGGAGATTTTGACATATTCCTTATGAAGCATGCTTGTCTTACCTCTTTGCACCATATACCTAGTGCCATGAATATTGCCATTGTTGCATCATATTCTTCATGCACTTGTGCTTCGAATGGTTATGTGCAAGAGAAGAGAACCATCATGATGGATGATGTGTTTATCTACCATGCGCATACGTTCTTTCTTTTGTTGTGTGCATGTGTAGGATACTTGGACTTTGTGTCAACTTCTGCTTCACGTGAGTTGACAATTCGAGCTCTTGAGAGCGAGCCGCATACATTCGACAATGACTCACTTCTACACCACCTTTCATACCACTTCGGCATTGTGAAGGACACACAAGGACACACCTTCAAGGTGACATCTTTCTTGAGCATCGATATGACGGATCATACTACTTGTGTTGCTTGCACCATGAGACTTCTTGTTCATATTGGACCACTTGATTGCACACATGTTAGAGATCTTTCTTCGACTTGTCATTCTCACCGTTCCATGCATCATGATATATATGCCTTGTGTGTTGCATCCAATTCTTGGATTACTTGCTCCTCTCATATGTTTGGTTGCAACAATGTCATCACTTCACATATGCCATGTCCCATTGATTGCTACATGCTTGCCTTGTTTGCCTCACACATGATGAACAATTGCTCTTTCCATTGTGTTGAGTGCCACACGATATTCACTACACCCAATGCACATTATGCTTGGATTGTCTTGCACTTGACCCATGTGTTTAGACACTTCATTTTATTTGGTGTTGTGAATGATTCCTATGCCTACCATAGACCTTTCATTGAGCAATTTTCCCATGCTTGCTATGAACTTGAGGTAGATGCTTCTTCTCTTGTCACACATATGCGCATCACTACCTCAGATTCACATGATTGTCCCCACGATTTCTTTGCTTGTGCTCGATTGATATGCTTACATATCATGTCACAATCCATTGTCACACCATATGCTTTGCATGATGACGACACTTGTTTGGTGAATCACCTCTTGAATGCTTGGTTTTGCACTAACGCTAACCACATTTGTTTTTCCAAATGTTTGTTGTCTTTGCTACTTTTGAAGGAATCCCAAGATGGTGCGACATTGGAGAGTGCCCATTTCGAGCTTCAAGATGACGAGAACTTGGTGATCGACCACTCCTACACGGCGACGCCATCTCTTTCCCATGGTGATTTGGATTTCTATCCGAGGTCGGATCTTTCCCAAGGAAGGGGATATGATGTGGATCATCCTATGGACATCACCATGTCAAGAGTCCATTTGGCAAGTGACACGTGCGACATCTACTTCACATACATAAAGGTGAATCATCTCCTTTACACGTGCTCACTTGACCCCTTCGAGGATGGTATACTACTTGACACTTCTCCCGTGGGCATGCATAGGTATTGTAGGAGCTTCACGGATGTTGAGGAGGAGTGCAAGCGCCAAGGAACAACTACACCATCCGCGAGGGAAGCATGGAAGCGACGATAGAAGAAGACGGAGAACAGCTCCCAGGCCCCGGACATCCGGCCTCGCTAGTCCGGACATCCGGCCGTTCCCGAGCACCCGGAAATCCGGCTCCCAGCCCGGAAATCCAGCCCCTCCAAACCCGAGAGCAACAAGTTCCACCACTCCAGCCCGGACATTCGGCCTCCCCAGCCCGGACATCCGGCATCGCCTGAAAGCCCGGGCATCTAGCCCGACCAGCCCGGACATCCGGCCTCCCCTGTCTGCGCACAGTGAAGGGTCGAGGCCCGTGTATCCCTTCTCCCACCTAGACTATATATACTCCACCTCATCCAACTTTCTAGGGTTAGCATTGTGATAGCTCATTTGAGAGATAGAGCTTTGCTCATCCATATCGGATCTACTCCACGAGAGAGACCGTGACCCCTCTACGGAGAAGATCCACCTTGGATTCAAGACCCCTCATGGGAAGATCCACTTGTGGATTCAAGACCTCCTCTACGGAGAAGAACCGATTACCTCTTGTATCGTCCGTTGTTGACTTTGGATCTTATATCTCCTTTGTGTTCATGGATCTAGCGCATGTGTGATCATTCTTGTTGGTTTGAGTGTTCTCTTGTGTTCCCCTCGTGATTTTCCATTCGTTTCCCTCCTCGTGTTCTTCGTGTTCATCACGGGATTCTCTGCTTTCGTGAAAGATCGGGCCACTAGGGTTCTACCCTACATCAGGTCTTCTCCGTGAGGAGGTCTTGATGTTCTTCCCTAAAGAGGGGTCTTGAATCCGCTTGAAGGATCTTCTCCGGTGGAGGCTCGAATCTCCATGGAGAAGGTATCCAAGTGGATGAGCGTAGCTCTATCTCTCAAATGAGCTAAACCAACGCTAACCCTAAACTGGTGAAGGTGGAGAAGTATGTATAGTCTAAGCCACGAAGGGGTAAGTGGGAAAGGGATAATACATGGGCTTCGGCCCGAGTCTTTGAACGCAGGCAGGCCGGAAGTTTCGGGTGGGGCCAGAAGTTCCGGGCTCCGGAAGTTCCGGGCAGGTTCCGGCCGGGTTCCGGGCTATCCAGAGAGTTGGCGCACTCGGGGCTGGTCTGGACTCCGGGGGTCGGAGGTTCCGGACAGGCCGGAAGGTTCCGGGGGCCGGAAGTTCCGGGCTTTCCAGAAGCTTGTCCCTGCTTCTTCTTCCTTCTCCTATTCCATGCTTGGCCTTGGTTCTTGGATCCTCCATGGTCGTCTCGGTTGTACCTGAGTATATGCAAGGTTCATGCATGAGGTAGTAGCCATGTCTCATATGTGGAAAGTGACGGTTCGAAGAGGAGTGAGTTTGCCTTGTGTCCAATGGCGTATGGTCGAGGTCTCATCGTATGTCCTCTTGGGGCTTAGGGAGTAGTCGAAGTGTACATGGGGATGACCGTAGGATGCTCCGCATCATCTCCCCTCCCTTGGGAAAGATCCGACCTCGGATCGTGATCCTCATCACCATGGAAACGGTTGTGGTGGATGGACTTGTAGTTGGATGGAGTTGAAGACATTGCGCAATCCAAGTACTCCAAGGTGTCGCCGGAGTGGTATACATGCAAAAATAGCAAACACAAACAACACTCGGAAATACAATGGTTAGCACACACAAAGTGTCCAACAAGTAAGAAAGAGTCCGTGCGGCAAGATTATTTGTGACAAAGTGCATGAAGCTTATAAAGATTATCTATAAAGATATGCAAAGCATTCATGGGTGTAAATTCAATCATTGTGCACACATATGTATTGTGAATATGATCAATGCAACCACGGTGCAAAATGATGTCATAGTGAGACGGTTTATCAATAACATGAATATGGCAATGGATGCTCAATATGAATGAGTTATGATGCAATTGATGGTAGGCAATATGATCCTGATGTATGAATATGCCATTAAGAAAGATCACAAAAATTTGCTAAGGAAATGCACAAGCTCATATATCATGGATGACATGGAAATAGATGCAACAAGGCAATCATAATGTGATTCAATCCATGCATAAGATGAAAATTTGTTATGGGTGGTGTTGTACCATAGCTCAATGTTGTGGTAGAAGTGGTGGTCCGATGGTGAATCCACTAAGTTCGAGCACTCCTCAACTTGAAGGTCCATAGAGCCAATCTCGCATGTCGCTCCTCCGTTCACGAGATGTATCATGTAGACAACAAGAAGGAGACAACAATGAAAGAGTGACCCATCCAATATGCGTAATTGAGGATGGCTCAAAGGGAAGGAGTTCACCTTTAGGAGATTTTCGCAAATGTTGGTGTTGCACATCGTGTATGCCTTCACATGACCAAATTGTCTCATGACGGTATCGCCTTGTGAATCCTTCAAAATGAAAGAACGTGATAAACACTCGGAAAAACAAATGAGGTTAACGGAGATGCAAAACCTATCATTCGTGTGGTAAAATACCCAACAAATGGATGCATCATGCTCATCATAACAAAGGACAAGGGAGCATTTCATAGTATGGAGGCATATGATGCGAGAACAACCAAATACAATAGGCTCAAGTAAACAAGCATGCATCACAATTAAAGTGTCCAAGTCTCCAAGATCAATAATCATAGATGCAACAATTGGAGGCAAGCGACAATGGAAAAAATATATCACGTCAGAGGCATGAGCATATACGTTATGAACCCAAGAAAGCAAGTAATGATGGAACATGGGTGATGCGACCAAGAAAGCAATCATATGAATCAAGGCAAGCAAGCTAGTAGTGCAAAGATGCAACGTACTAGAAGGAATCATGTCAAGTATGTCATGTGTGCAAATGGTAGTCATGAATAATGCACAAGACACATCACAAGCATGAATGCAAGAATGAGCAAAATAGCATCAATAGCATGAGGCACATGATAAACATGGCAATAGTAACAATGATCTCCAACAAGCATGCAAATACACATAGGACTAGCATAATGGTGAATCATGTGTAGATGCAAGAAAGGGTCACAATTGCATGGCAAAGACATAGAAACAAGCATGGCATGCAAAGTGAACACGGGAAAATGGGTGTCGGTATCAAAACTGGCGGATCTCGGGTAGGGGGTCCCGAACTGTGCGTCTAGGATCGATGGTAACAGGAGGCAGGGGACACGATGTTTACCCAGGTTCGGGCCCTCTTGATGGAGGTAATACCCTACGTCCTGCTTGATTGATATTGATTATATGAGTATTACAAGAGTTGATCTACCACAAGATCGGAGAGGCTAAACCCTAGAAGCTAACCTATGGTATGATTGTTGTATATCCTCTATCGACTAGCCTGGCCTCGGTTTATATAATGCACCAAAGGCCTAGGATAACAAGAGTCCTAGCCGAATACGCCGGTGGGGAGGAGTTCTTGTCTTGATCACCAAGTCTTGTGTAATCTTCCATGTATGCGGCAGCTGTCCAAACTGGCCCATGAGTATACGGCCATGGGGATCCTCGGCCCAATCTAACAGATCGGGAGATGACGTGGTGAGTACCCCCTAGTCCAGGACACAGTCAGTAGGCCCCTGAACCAGTCTTCAAGTTAGGGACGCTCCTCGATTCTTCCGAACTATTCTTCATCTTTAGTTGTCGGTCTTGAAAACTGGTTCAACAAATCTTCTCATCTTCGATCTTGAGGATCGCCGAAATGCATTCGACAAGTTTATACGTCGGGTATTCGAGGAGCCCCTTTTAAGTTTCCGGCCTTTATCAATGCCTTGTTATTTTTATGCCACACCTCGGGTTTGAAATTGTTCCCGGGAGGTAGTGTCCTCTTGTGTCCGAGATCTAACGCCGGACTACATTCGAGGTATCTTTTGCAGTCGAGCACGAATGCCGGACTGCTACCGAGCTCCAACGTCGAAATGTATCTGAGCTCCAACGCCGGACTGTGCCCAAGCTCCAACGCCGGACTATATCCAAGATGTCATAGATCATCTTGGTCCAAAAAATTTGAAGGAGTTTAGCCGAGGTTAATCCTGGAAATGCCCTCTATGGAGCCAGCCACTAGCGCCCGAGCTTTATGTCAGAATGCTTCCGAGGTGGTGCACCACCCCGACCGTGGGCCAATTTTTTGTCAATATTTTTGATTGGTGCAATTTATTCTCTGCAGAGATATATAGCCAGTAACCCTCAGCGTGTGTATCGGTTTAAAACCCGAGATGCACTTGAAGGATGATGTAAGACCACTAATTCCAGTAGCCGCTGAGACTCAGGTTGATTTGCAAAATTGGCCTGAGGATTACTACCTGCTGTTACCATCGATCCTAGACGCACAGTTCAGGACCCCCTACCCGAGATCCACCGGTTTTGACACCGACAATGGGCATAATGTAACAGGTGATATATAGCCCATAGCCGTGTGAGAGACAAGTAGAATAGATGCGCGTAGTCATTGCACGAAGAGAACGGTGGGAAGGGTAGTTCACGGGATCCCAAGTCATCTATGATCTCAAGAGCTTGTTTCGTCAACTCTTGGGATTGAGAGGTTGACGAGTATACGTGAGTACCTACACAAAACAAAGACAAAGGGAAAATTGTGTGTGCGTGGTAGATGTACACATCATCCATCTTGATAGGTTTGTTGTTATGTATAGCATAATGGAGGCTCAAATTGTGTAATGCATCACAAGAAATATGTAGAGCATTGTTATTCATGGAATGCATATGGTGCAAGCAGTTATGGGAATCATGCAAAGTATGGAATGCATCAAAATCTCCTAATACGTATGAGGAAACTATGGGGATCTCCTCATGATCATTAGTGGAAACATCACACAGAGAATATTGACTACATCCAAAACAATGCATATGTGGAACATTGTGATCATGGCATGGCATAGTAGATGAATTGCGCAAATCATGTAAAGGAAGATGACAATATCATCACAAGAAAAACAAAAGCCAATGACCATCATCTCGTCATCTATGCCATAAGTGCAAATGGGATTTATTGTAACGGGGCATGCATAGTCACTATGTTGAGATTGAAATGATGCAATTTGGGAGATCTCACTCATAGCATATGACAAGTTCATAGGATTGGCAAACATGATGTGACCAATAGAATTTTCACATGATATCCTATGGAGCATAGCATCACAACTAGGAAAATCAACATGATCATCATCATATTCATCATAAATAGGTAAGTCATGACATGAAGAAGTCGCACTAGCATGAAGCATGGGAATAGGTGTGTCAACATCATGCAAGCAATCATTTGTAGAATAGTCTGCTAGTGGGACAAGAGAAGCACCATCACCTATGTTACCTTTGGAGCATCGCTCATGTGTTGTAGGTGAGGTGTCGAAGACCAAGTCGTTGTCATCTTCATCTTGATGGAACCATGTGGGGGGTGCATCATCTTCCACCATGGCCATCGTCATCTCCATTGGAGGTATGGACTCGTCGAGGATAGGCGTGTCGTCATGTAGGAGACCTAGCACCAAATAAAACACACTGGAGTAGAGGTTAAGTTGTTAGAAATCATAGTGGCCTCACATGCCGTCTCAACTACCTCACTCACTAAGTGTTGTGGCTTACTCACTCTTGGACGCTCTCACTCATATGGTTGGTAGAGTCACTCAAATGGCTCTCAACCTCACATAGGATGTGTGGCATGCTCTCAAGTGTGGGGCTAGTGGTGGTCAACTCATCCTCTCATAGGAAATGCTCTCAATGTCACATATGGTGGAGTCACTCATATCACTCATGGTGGGGTGTCTCTCCTCACATGGGAATTGGGGCATCTCGTCATATGTGGGTGTCGGAGAGATGTAGGTGCAAATGTCTCCATGCTCAATCATGTCGTAGTCGTAGCCATGGATGAAGGCCGAAGATGGCACATCATAACTCTCCTCTAAGACCAAAGATAAGGTCTCATGTGCGGTCTCGTAGCTTGACTCGGAGGATGAGTCCAATATGGGCGCCGTCTTCATGTTGTTGAAGAGGTTCATGCTCGTCGCCGTGGTCGAAGGGGATGGCCCTTGCTTGACCTTCTTGTTGCCATGTTGTTGTTGGAGGCCAATATGATGTGTCACCTCATAGCTCATCTCCATGACCGAATGGAATTTCCCATGCTCGGGTAGTGATGAGGACATCAATACCATTGTTACACCCACAACCCCTGCTGCTATACATACTGGACCAATTACTAGAGCTCGCGCACGCCAATTGAATTATCAGGTACTTTCGTTTCTTGGTAACGATTCTAATGCTCATGAGAATATGTTGCTGCCTAAATTGGATACATTTATTTTGCTTACAAATGAAGGGCCTAGCTTGGACAAGAAAGATGAACCTTGGAGCAAGTTCAAGCATGGAGATGATGGCATGCGCAGGGGGATAAAGAACGGAGTTACAAGTGATGATTTCAGGACTTTGAAGCCACCATAAGGAGTGCCTGAAGCCTTGGATGAAATATACAAGATGTCACTTCATAAATTTCGTCCAGAGGCTATTCTAGGTGCTGCGTCACCTTATTATTGGGCCAGGCCCATGTATTTTTGAAATACTTAAGTATAGGCTGTTTTTAGAGTCCGTATGTGTGGGGAAACAAGAGGAAGGGTTGGTTTCGGACCCCTCCTCCAAGGGCCACGAAATTCCCCCTCTCTCCTCCATATATACAACCCTTAGGGCATCATTTAGACTTTGGGTTTTGTTTAGACTAAAAGTTTGCCATAGCTGCAACTTCGCATCTTTCGTTTGTGTCCAATGACCAGACCAAGACGTCAAAGAACCCCACCTTCATTAATAAAGCTTTCCTATTTTATTCGAAATATCCGGATTGCAATCTCAGTTTCTTGCTTGTTCTTCGTTTGCTCGCGGGAAATAGACCCTCGTGGTCAGGTTGATCGTGCTCCGGCGTGGTCAATAACCCTCGGAAGTTGGTTTAGCGATTGCTAAGGCGCGACGTCTTCGCACGTTCGTAGTCGGATCGTGAAAGTCGACTCCCACAAAAAACGATATCCATCTCATCGAAACATCGGGACACCTTTGCCTCTCTCAAGTGGTATCAGATTTCCAGGTTGCTCGGTGAGATTTTACAGTTTTTCATAGTTTAGATCAAGTCTGTTCTTCATACCTATAATCCACGAAAAAGCCAAAAAAATTAGGGTTAGTTCATCCTATCCGAACCAATCTGAGACTTTGCATAATCTTTTCTGTATTTGCTATGTTGAATTTGCAGTTGCATCACCGTGTCTGGTTGCTGGTCTTAGTGTCTAGTCCTTTAGAGTTTCGAGTTCTGTTCACAAGTAGTCACGCCACCGCCGCATCATCATCATTACCGCTGACATATACCACCATCGTTATCACCGCTGCCATATACCACCATCGTCATCACCGCTGCCATATACCACATATCCACCGCCATCACGATAATCCGAGTCCACCTCCATCACCGTTCGCCACCAGTCTGAGTTTCCACCAGATTCATCTCCGCCACCAGTCCTAGTCCGAGTCTAGTATTTGTTGCTTTGTTTTCGAGTTCTAGATCACGCGATACTCGGAGTCGTGATAGAGTAGGACTCCCCAACTTTAGAGCCATCCGCAGAAGAAAAATAGTTCCAAACTCGAAAAAAAACTAAGTCTGGAAAATTCTGGCTAGGCAGTTTTTAGACCATTTGTAGACTTTTTCGAAAAAAATTTGTTGCAAAGCAAAAGAAAGAGAGGAAAAAAGTGCAAAAAAAGTGAAAAAAAAATTCAGAGCATGCTCCTCCCTTGTTTACGTGCAGCGCCGTGATTTTGTTAGTGTTCTAGCCTAGGACCAGCACAGTACCGTTGTTGAGCGTTTATTCAACTTTGCATCTCTGAATTGATTAGTGCTGACCCTTTTTGCTACCATATTATAAGCCTTCCTAGCTCCACAAACATCTACGTCGTGCGTTTGACTCTTCCTGGTAATCACTGTATCCAAGCTTTGAGAGTTTTAACTACGACGGTTGCTGATCACCGCCTGCTGCTGGGTAAGAACTGGTAAGAATTTGAGATTTGCTTGACGGATTTGTGACACTCCACCACCGCCATTTTCTAGTAGTCTGTTGGATCATATTCTTGTGTGTTTCTATTGCTGCTAACCATGGCAGGATCACAACCCGACACGATTGACTGGGAGAACATGAAGAACAAAGAGTTACATGATATGTTTCAGCAAATGATGAGTGGACAGGTGGAAGATGTGCTAAACAGATTTGAAGAGGCCATGGAGAAGATAGATGGCATTGAGAAGGCGTTTGAAACAAAGCTCGATAACAAGTTTAATGAATTGCTCGCACGTCTTCCACCGCCCGCTGTGCCTGTCGCACCTCTACAACAACAACAACAACAACGTCGCTTTCCAAATCAAGTGGGACGAGCACAACGTGTTCCCATTGAGCCTGGTCAAACTTCCGGTGCTGCTGTACCTACTGTTGGTGCTTCTGTTGCTCCTGCTGCTACTGCAGAGGTGGAGGACCATTACTAGGATGAGGTTGATAAAAATCAGAACTACTTCCACTACACCAGCACCTCCATCAGGTGCCACTTCGAGCCGTGATTCAAGAAAGCAGGCACAACCACCACTATCTGCCAAGAGCACACATGCCGGGCCTGCGTAGAGCTCTTCTTCTTCCATGGCATCAACATGGCACACAAGTGATATTATTTGTCGTCGTTGTAAGGGAAGAGGACATTTTGCGAGAGAATGCCAATCTTAGCGTGTGATGATTGGTACTGAGGATGGTGGGTATGAGTCCGCTAGTGACTATGATGAGGAGACTTTGGCTCTTATTACACGTGAAGAACACGGTGGAGATGATTCTGATCATGAGACACAATACATGGCTCCTGAAGATGCTGACATGTATGAATGTTTAGTTGCTCAACGTGTTTTGAGTGTGCAGGTCACACAAGCTGAGCAAAATCAGAGGCATAATTTGCTCCATACAAAGGGAGTTGTGAAGGAATGTTCTGTTCGCGTCATCATAGATGGAGGGAGCTGCAACAACTTGGCTATCATGGAGATGGTGGAGAAGCTATCTCTCACCACAAAACCACATCCACATCCTTACTACATCCAATGCTTCAACAACAGCGGCAAGGTTAAGGTAACACGTACTGTTCGTGTGCATTTTAGTATCTCTACATATGTTGATTGTGATGTGGTACCTATGCAAGCATGTTCCTTATTACTTGGTAGACCATGGCAATTTGATAAAAATTCTGTACACCATGGTAGAAACAATCAGTATACTCTTGTTCATAAGGATAAAAATATTACTTTGCTTCCTATGACTCCTGATTCCATTTTGAAAGATGATATTAATAGAGCTAATAAAGCAAAATAGGAGAAACATAAGAGTGAAAATCAGATCGTGGCAAAAGAATTTAAGCAACAAATGAAGCCTAATAATAAACCATCTACTGTTGCTTCTGAAATTAAATTGAAAAGTGCAGGTTTACTTGCCACCAAATCTGATATTGATGATCTAGATTTTAGCAAATCTGTTTGCTATGCTTTTATGTGCAAAGAGGCATTATTATCATTCGAGGACGTGCCTTCGTCTTTGCCTCCTGCTGTCACTAACATTTTGCAGGAGTTCACTGACGTCTTTCCACAAGACGTGCCACCGGGATTACAACCTATTCGAGGGATTGGGCATCAAATTGACTTAATTCCCGGTGCATCATTACCCAACCGTGTGCCATACCGTACCAATCCAGAGGAGACGAAGGAGATTATGCGTCAAGTACAGGAGCTGCTCGACAAAGGTTATATACGTGAATCCCTTAATCCTTGTGTTGTTCCTATCATTTTAGTGCCGAAAAAGGATGGTACATCGCGTATGTGTGTTGATTGTCGAGGCATTAATAATATTACTATTCGTTATCGTCATCCTATTCCTAGGCTAGACGACATGCTTGATGAATTGAGTGGCTCTACAATATTCTCCAAAGTTGATTTGTGTAGTGGATACCATCAAATTCGTATGAAATTGGGAGATGAATGGAAAACAACATTTAAAACTAAGTTTGGATTATATGAGTGGTTAGTCATGCCTTTTGGGTTAACTAATGCACCTAGTACTTTCATGAGGTTAATGAACGAAGTTTTACTAGCTTTCATTGGATGATTTGTGGTAGTCTATTTTGATGATATACTGATTTATGGTAAATCTTTGGAGGAACATTTGGAGCATTTACATGTTTTTTTATTGCTCTACGTGATGCACGTTTGTTTGGTAAGCTTGGAAAGTGCACCTTTTGCACCGACCGGGTATCTTTTCTTGGCTATGTTGTTACTCCACAGGGAATTGAAGTTGATAAAGCCAAGATTGAAGCTATCGAGAGTTGGCCGCAGCCCAAAACGGTCACACAAGTGAGGAGTTTCCTTGGTCTCGCTGGTTTCTACAGGCGTTTTGTGAGATATTTCAGCACCATTGCTGCACCTCTCAACGAGCTTACAAAGAAGGATGTGCCTTTTGTTTGGGGTACCGCACAGGAAGAAGCCTTCACGGTATTGAAAGATAAGTTGACACATGCTCCTTTACTCCAACTTCCTGATTTTAATAAGACTTTTGAGCTTGAATGTGGTACTAGTGGAATTGGATTAGGAGGTGTGTTATTACAGGATGGCAAACCTGTTGCATACTTTTCTAAAAAATTGAGTGGGCCTAGTCTGAACTATTCTACTTATGATAAATAATTATATGCTCTTGTTCGGACCTTAGAAACATGGCAACATTATTTATGGCCCAAGGAATTTGTTATACATTCTGATCATGAATCTATGAAACACATTAAAAGTCAAGCAAAAATGAACCGTAGACATGCTAAATGGGTTGAATTCATTGAGACTTTCCCTTATTTCATTAAACACCAAAAGGGTAAAGAAAATGTTATTGCTGATGCTTTGTCTCATTGTTATACTATGCTTTCACAACTTGACTTTAAAATATTTGGTTTGGAGACCATCAAAGATCAATATATGCATGATGCTGAATTTAAAGATGTATTGCAGAATTGTATGGAAGGGAGAACTTGGAACAAGTTCATTGTTAATGATGGATTTGTGTTTCGTGCTAACAAGCTATGCATTCCAGCTAGCTCCGTTCGTCTTTTGTTGTTACAGGAGGCGCATGGAGGAGGATTAATGGGACACTTTGGCATCAAGAAGACGGAGGATATACTTGCTACACATTTCTTTTGGCCAAAGATGAGACGGGATGTTGAGCGTTTTGTTGCTCGCTGCACTACATGTCAAAAAGCTAAGTCACGACTCAATCCTCATGGTTTATATATGCCTTTGCCTGTACCTAGTGTTCCTTGGGAGGATATATCTATGGACTTTGTTTTAAGTTTACCTCGAACAAAGAAGGGGAGGGATAGCATATTTGTTGTCGTGGATAGGTTCTCGAAAATGGCACACTTTATACCATGTCATAAAAGCGATGATGCTGTTAATGTTGCTGATTTGTTCTTTCGTGAAATTATTCGCTTGCATGGTGTGCCAAATACTATTGTTTCAGATCGTGATACTAAATTTCTTAGCCACTTTTGGAGATGTTTATGGGCTAAGTTGGGGACTAAACTAGTTTTTAGTACTACTTGTCACCCCCAAACTGATGGACAAACTGAAGTAGTAAATAGACCATTGTCTACTATGCTTCGGGCTGTTTTGAAGAATAATAAGAAAATGTGGGAAGAATGCTTGCCTCATATTGAATTTGCTTATAATTGTTCATTGCATTCTACTACTAAGATGTGCCCTTTTGAAATTGTGTATGGTTTCCTACCTCGTGCACCTATTGATTTGTTGCCTCTTCCATCTTCGGAGAAGGTTCATTTTGATGCTAAAGAACGTGCTGAATTGATTTTAAAAATGCACGAGTTAACTAAGGAAAACATTGAGCGTATGAATGCTAAACATAAACTTGATGGAGATAAGGGTAGAAAACATGTTGTGTTTGCACCTGGAGATCTTGTTCGGTTACATTTGCACAAGGATAGACTTCCTAATTTGCGCAAATCAAAGCTAATGCCACGTGCTGATGGTCCTTTTAAGGTCTTAGAGAAAATAAAGGATAATGCATATAAACTTGAGCTACCTGCAGATTTTAGGGTTAGTCCCACTTTTAACATTGCAGATTTGAAGCCTTATTTGGGTGAGGAAGATGAGCTTTCGTCGAGGACGACTTCATTTCAAGAAGGGTAGGATGATGAGGACATCAATACCATTGTTACATCCACAGCCCCTGCTGTTATACATACTGGACCAATAACTAAAGCTCATGCACGCCAATTGAATTATCAGGTACTTTCGTTTCTTGGTAACGATTCTAATGCTCATGAGAATATGTTGCTACCTAAATTGGATACATTTTTTTTGCTTACAAATGAAGGGCCTAGCTTGGACAAGAAAGATGAACCTTGGAGCAAGTTCAAGCATGGAGATGGTGGCATGCGCAGGGGGATAAAGAACGGAGTTACAAGTGATGATTTCAGGACTTTGAAGCCACCATAAGGAGTGCCTGAAGCCTTGGACGAAATATACAAGATGTCACTTCATAAATTTCGTCCAGAGGCTATTCTAGGTGTTGCGTCACCTTATTATTGGGCCAGGCCCATGTATTTTTGAAATACTTAAGTATAGGCTGTTTTTAGAGTCCGTATGTGTGGGGAAACAAGAGGAAGGGTTGGTTTCGGACCCCTCCTCCAAGGGCCACGAAATTCCCCCTCTCTCCTCCATATATACAGCCCTTAGGGCATCATTTAGACTTTGGGTTTTGTTTAGACTAAAAGTTCACCATAGCTGCAACTTCGCGTCCTTCGTTTGTGTCCAATGACCAGACCAAGACGTCACAGAACCCCACCTTCATTAATAAAGCTTTCCTATTTTATTTGAAATATCTAGATTGCAATCTCAGTTTCTTGCTTGTTCTTCATTTTCTCGCGGGAAATAGACCCTCGTGGTCAGGTTGATCGTGCTCCGGCATGGTCAATAACCCTCGGAAGTTGGTTTAGCGATTGCTAAGGCGCGACGTCTTCGCACGTTCATAGTCGGATCGTCAAAGTCGACTCCCACAGAAAACGATATCTATCTCATCGAAACATCAGGACACCTTTGCCTCTATCAGGCATCTTCCTTGAGGGGCTTCCGAAGATGGAAGTGTCGCCCTCGATCGTAGGTGGTCGCCTCGTTGTTGAGGGGCTTCCGAAGATGGAAGATGTAGTCCCTTTTCCTTGCTTCAGAGTGACGAATGTCAATGGAGAGGTTCTCGATGCGCTCTCGCAATCTTGATTGTGTGCTTTGCATTTGTCGTTGTAGATCAAAGATTGACACTTTGGTGATGTAGTTGTTCACGCCATCGTTGTTGTCGAAGACCGGAGATGAAATGCCTTGCCTATCCATCACTCCAAGAGAAAAATGTGAGTGGAGAAAGGGAAGAACGAATACCAAATGTACCTTGACCGAAGTTGAAAGTGGATCAATGATCACTCCAATGTGGACAAGGAAATAGCACAATTGGTACCAATTCATGTCGGTTTCTCACACCTACACAAATAAGGCTTATGGTGGAGCTCGATGAGGATAGTGGCACAAAAATTTGATGCGAAATGTTAGCAAGAGTCAATAATGTTGGAAGAGATTCACAAATTCGCAAGTGAAATACGTAGACCAATAGCAATATGTGGCACATGGAAACACACACACTGATAGATAAATGGGGTCATGCAACCAAGGAATGAGCTCAAAATGTGGAATCCATGGAAAATGCTCGTGTTGCACAACTCTAGAGAGATGCTAGCACGAGTTCTCAATAGGCGGATACAACACTTGTGCACAACCTATAGGAGACAACATGCAACGAATTCTATCCCAAGTATGCTATGTATATGATGTTCCGGTGGTATGATCCAAGATGATGGGTTATGACAATCTTATGCAATGTGGTATGATGCTATGGCACTTTCTTACAAGCTTCTTTGCTCTTTCTGTTTTTCTTAAAAGCTTATTATTTTTCTTTTTTTTGTATGGCCACTTTGCCACAATGCACAAACCAAGATAGCAATTGTATATATGCGGGAACAAACTTGTGGCGGAAAGGATGATATGATACCAATATGATACCGATATGTATGCAATGTATGGTGTAGATCACTAATGTTCACAAGTAACATTGCCGGCAATACTCAAATGGCTAGTCTCAATAGGCAAGTGAGCAAAATGGACTAGGGGTTATCAATGCAATGGCAAGGGAACATACAATGGAGGGATACCACGATGCCGAGATGATATGGAGGTTACCGTCCATAGCGATGATGAGTGGCGGTGATCTTCATGGAGATACCAAGATGGTGGAGACTCATCCCTAAGTAGCCGAAACACCTTAGGAAATGGAAAAACCACGAACTCAAAAAATCTCAAATGTCAAAATGGTGGTTGCGGGATGCAGTGGTGGTGTCGGAAGCTCAATGGGATTGCGGAATGGCAATGATGGGTTGTGGAGTACGCAATGCGGAAATGGAGGGTAAGGTGGTGGACTATACACAGTGTCAGAGTTGGAAGCACGGTCCCTAAGTAGCTGAAATACCTTAGGAGACACAACTCACAACACAAACAAAATTGGGTTAGGTTGGGGTGGCGGAAGTGTATGGTGGGTAAGCCTATGCGGAAGTGGTGGTGCTGGTTGATGAGGAAGCAACCATCCCTAAGTAGCCGAAACACCTTAGGATACTCAAGTCACAACTCAAACAACCGCTAATGCTATGGGGAACAAAATTGGTTAGGTTGCGGAAGTCAGTGGTGGTGTAGCGGATGATGTGGTGGAAGCCCTAGGAAAAATGCCAAAGTTCCAAAAATTTAATGGGGTCAAAAGTTGGTGAAACCAAGGTGAGGTCCTCGGCCACGTCGATAGCTTCAAAACGAGCCAAAGAACACTCAAATCGAAGTTCGGAGTGAAAAGTTGTGATGAAAACGGTGAAGGAGGGTGATGCTGAAATTTCGGGGAAAGTTTCTGGTTAGGCCGGAAGTTCCGGGCCCAGGGCCGGATGTTCCGGGGGGTGGCCGGAAGTTTTTTGGGTCGCGGAAAAAGTCTCGGGGAAGCCGGGGGATTTTGGGTAAACTCTCTTTTAGCCTAGAAGTTCCGGGGTAAGGACGGAAGTTCCGGGGGAGTCCAGAAGTTCCGGGGGTCATGGAATTTCTTTCAGGACTGATAGAGGCGAAGGTGTCCCGATGTTTCGATGAGATAGATATCGTTTTCGGTGGGAGTCGACTTTGATGATCCGACTACGAACGTGCGAAGGCGTCGCGCCTTAGCAATCTCTAAACCAACTTCCGCGGGTTATTGACCACGCCGGAGCACGATCAACCTGACCAGGAGGGTCTATTTCCTGCGAGCAAACGAAGAACAAGCAAGAAACTGAGATTGCAATCTGGATATTGCGAATAAAAGAGGAAAGTTTTATTGATCAAGGTGGGGTTCTGTGACGCCTTTGTCTGGTCGTTGAACACAAACGAAGTACGCGAAGTTGCAGCTATGGCGAACTTTAATCTAAACAAAACCCAAAGTCTAAACGATGCCCTAAGGGCAGTATATATGGAGGAGAGAGGGGGAATTTCGTGGCCCTTGGTGGAGGGGTCCGAAACCAACCCTAACTCTTGTTTCCCCACACATACGGACTCTAAAAACAGCCTATACTTAAGTACTTCGAAAATACATGGGCGTGGCCCAATAATAAGGTGATGCAACACCTAGAATAGCCTCCAGACGAAATTTATGAAGTGGCTTCTTGTATATTTTGTCCAAGGCTTCATGCACTCATTATGGTGGCTTCAAACTCCTGGAATCATCACTTGTAACTCCGTTCTTGTTCCCCTTGCGCATGCCATCATCTCCATGCTTGAACTTGCTCCAAGGTTCATCTTTCTTGTCCAAGCTAGGCCCTTCATTTGTAAGCAAAACAAATGTATCCAATTTAGGCAGCATCATATTCTTACGAACATTAGAATCGTTACCAAGAAATGAAAGTACCTGATAATTCAATTGGCGTGCGCGAGCTTTAGTAATTGGTCCAGTATGTATAACAACATGGGCTGTGGGTGTAACAATGGTATTGATGTCCTCATCATCCTCCCCTTCTTGAAATGAAGTCGTCCTCGACGAAAGCTCATCTTCCTCACCAAAATAAGGCTTCAAATCTGCAATGTTAAAAGTGGGACTCACCCAAAATCTGCAGGCAGCTCAAGTTTATATGCATTATCCTTTATTTTCTCTAACACCTTAAAAGGACCATCAGCACGTGGCATTAGCTTTGATTTGCGCAAATTAGGAAATCTATACTTACGCAAATGTAACCAAACAAGATCTCCAGGTGCCAACACAACATGTTTTCTACCCTGATCTCCAGCAAGTTTATATTTAGCATTCATACGCTCAATGTTTTCCTTAGTTAACTCATGCATTTTTAAAATCAATTCAACACGTTCTTTAGCATCAAAATTAACCTTCTCCGAAGATGGAAGAGGCAACGAATCAATAGGTGCACGAGGTAGGAAACCATACACAATTTCAAAAGGGCACATCTTAGTAGTAGAATGCAATGAATGATTATAAGAAAATTCAATATGAGGCAAGCATTCTTCCCACATTTTCTTATTATACTTCAAAACAACCCTAAGCATAGTAGACAATGTTCTATTGACTACTTCAGTTTGTCCATCAGTTTGGGGGTGACAAGTAGTACCAAAAAGCAGTTTAGTCCCCAACTTAGCCCCTAAACCTCTCCAAAAGTGGCTAAGAAATTTAGTATCACGATCTAAAACAATAGTATTTGGCACACCATGCAAGCGAATAATTTCACGAAAGAACAAATCAGCAACATTAACAACATCATCACTTTTATGACATGGTATAAAGTGTGCCATTTTCGAGAACCTATCCACGACAACAAATGTGCTATCCCTCCCCTTCTTTGTTCGAGGTAAACCTAAAACATAGTCCATAGATATATCCTCCCAAGGAACACTAGGTACAGGCAAAGGCATATATAAACCATGAGGATTGAGTCGTGACTTAGCTTTTTGACATGTAGTGCAGCGAGCAACAAAATGCTCAACATCCCGTCTCATCTTTGGCCAAAAGAAATGTGTAGCAAGTATATCCTCCATCTTCTTGACGCCAAAGTGTCCCATTAATCATCCTCCATGCGCCTCCTGCAACAACAAAAGACGAACAGAGCTAGCTGGAATGCATAGCTTGGTAGCACGAAACACAAATCCATCGTTAAGAACGAACTTTTTCCAAGTTCTACCTTCCTTGCAATTCTGCAATAGATCTTTAAATTCAGCATCATGCACATATTGATCTTTGATGGTCTCCAAACCAAATATTTTCATGTCAAGTTGTGAAAGCATAGTATAACGATGAGACAATGCATCAGCTATAACATTTTCTTTACCCTTCTTGTGTTTAATGACATAAGGGAAAGTCTCAATGAATTCAACCCATTTAGCATGTCTACGGTTCAGTTTTTCTTGACTTTTAGTGTGTTTCAAAGATTCATGATCAGAATGTATAACAAATTCCTTGGGCCATAAATAATGTTGCCATGTTTCTAAGGTCCGAACAAGAGCATATAATTCTTTATCATAAGTAGAATAGTTCAGACTAGGCCCACTCAATTTTTCAGAAAAGTATGCGACAGGTTTTCCATCTTGTAATAACACACCTCCTAATCCAATTCCACTAGCATCACATTCAAGCTCAAAAGTCTTATTAAAATCAGGAAGTTGGAGTAAAGTAGCATGTGTCAACTTATCTTTCTTCCTGTGTAGTACCCAAACAAAAGGCACATCCTTCTTTGTAAGCTCGTTGAGAGGTGCAGCAATGGTGCTGAAATCTCTCACAAAACACCTATAGAATTGGTGTACGGTGGAACCCTAAGTGGAGATCTTTCACGAATTGGAGGGGGAATCCCCAAGAACAAGATGAACACAAGAGGGAAAACAAGAGGAACACTTAAGAACAAGTCCAATCACACATCCACTAGACAATCAAACACACAAGATCCACAAGGTACACGAACAATCAAAGGGGAAAAAGATACATGGTAGAGTTCATCCCAAATCCTATGAAGGAGATGAGGGCTTGATGATCTAGATAGATCCTTCCCTCAAGGGGGTCTTGAATACACTAGGGATCTTCTCCAATGGAGGCCTTGAACTCCAATGGAGTGTCTCTCTCTCAAGAGGAATCCCACAAGGGGAGATACATGAGCTAAGCTCTAGTGTTTAGATCTATTCTTAGCTAAGTCTAAATGGAGGAGGAAGGGGAGTATATATAGGTCCAAGGGAAGAAGGGGTAAGTAGGGACGAGATGGGGATACAAGGGCCAAGCCCAACAACCACGCACAGGGGGCCCCGTGTGCACAGGTGATGCAGAGCATCCTATGGACATCACCATGTCAAGAGTTCATTCGGCAAGTGACACGTGCGACATCTACTTCACATACATAAAGGTGAATCATCTCCTTTACACGTGCTCACTTGACCGCTTCGAGGATGGTATACTACTTGACCCTTCATCGTGCATGCATAGGTATTGTCGGAGCTTCACGGATGACGAGGAGGAGTGCAAGCGCCAAGGATCACCTACACCATCCGCGAGGGAAGCGTGGAAGAGAAGGAAGAAGAAGCCTGGACAAGTTTCTGGAAAGCCCAGAACTTCCGGCCGATGCCCGGAACTTCCGGCCACCGGAACCTCCGGCCATCCCGGAGCTTCCGGCCCTGCTGCACCGAAGCCGTCCGAGAGTGTACCAACTCTCTGGATAGCCCGGACCCTGCCCGGACCTTCGCTCGGAACCTCCGGCGCCCGGACCTTCCGGCCGTCCCTGGAACTTCCGGCCCTGCCTGTGCGCAGACACTCGGGCCTAAGCCCATGTACCCTTTCACCCCTCACTTACCCCTTCATGGACCTAGACTATATATATACTCCTCCACCTCCTCCTTCCTAGGGTTAGCATTGGTTTAGCTCATTGAGAGAGAGAGCATTGCTCATCCATATCGGATCTACTCCACGAGAGAGACCGCGGCCCCTCTACGGAGAAGATCCACCTTGGATTCAAGACCCCTTTACGGGAAGATCCCCTTGTGGATTCAAGACCTCCTCACGGAGAAGAACCGGCTACCCTTTTGTATCGTCCTTAGTTGTCCGTGGATTCGTGTATCGTTCTATGTACCCGAGGATCTAGCACATGTGTGACTTGTTCTTGTTAGTTTGATGTTCCTCTTGTGTTTCCCCTTGTGTTTTCCCCCGTTTTTCCTTGTTCCCCTCTTCGTGTCCATCGTGTTCTTCGCGGGATCTGCTCCTTTCGTGAAAGATCGGGCCACTAGGGTTCTACTATAACGCCCTTGATGCGGCTATATCTCCCACGTGTCGAAGCACAACTTAGAGGCATAACCGCATTGAAAGCAATGTCGCAAGTGAGGTAATCTTCGCAAACAACCTATGTAATACAATAAGGGAAAAGATACATAGTTGGCTTACAATCGCCACTTCACACAAATACATGAATAAAGCATTACATCATCCAAATACAATCAAGGGTCCGACTACGGAGCCAAAATAAAAGAAGACTACCCCAAATGCTACACAGATCCCCGATCGACCCCAACTGGGCTCCACTACTGATCAACTGGAACGAAACAACACAAAGGACAAGGTCTTCATCGAGTTCCTCCTTGAGCTTGGTTGCTACATCTGCACGGTTCAACGGCACCTGCAAGCTGGTTTTGGACGTATCTGTGAGTCACGGGGACTCAGCAATCTCACACCCTCGCAATCAAGACTATTTAAGCTTATAGGTAAGGTAAAAGGTATGAGGTGGAGCTGCAGCAAGCGACTAGCATATATGGTGGCTAACATACGCAAAGAGAGCGAGAAGAGAAGGCAAAGCACGTTCGAGAATCTATGATCAAGAAGTGATCCTAGAACAACCCACGTCAAGCATAACTCCAACACCATGTTCACTTCCCGGACTCCACCGAGAAGAGACCATCACGGTTACACACGCGGTTGATGCATTTTAATTAAGGTCAACTTCAGGTTTTCTACAACCAGACATTAACAAATTCCCATCTGCCCATAACCGCGGGCACGGCTTTCGAAAGTTCAAATCCCTGCAGGGGTGTCCCAACTTAGCCCATCACAAGCTCTCACGGTCAACGAAGGATATTCCTTCTAGCGGGAAGACCCGATCAGACTCGGAATCCCGGTTACAAGACATTTCGACAATGGTAAAACAAGACCAGCAAAGCCGCCCGATGCACCGACAAATCCCGATAGGAGCTGCACATATCTCGTTCTCAGGGCACACCGGATAGGTCAAGCTACGAGTAAAACCAACCCTCGAGTTGCCCCGAGGTGGCCCCGCAGGCTGCCCGTTTCGGACCAACACTCAGAGGAGCACTGGCCCGGGGGGGGGGGGGTAAAATAAAGATGACCCTCGGGCTCGCGAAAACCCAAGGGAAGGTTATAGGTTGTTAGTGCAAATGGTAAAACCAAGGTTGGGCCTTGCTGGAGGAGTTTTATTCAAGGCGAACTGTCAAGGGGTTCCCATTATAACCCAACCGCGTAAGGAACGCAAAATCCGGGAACATAACACCGATATGACGGAAACTAGGGCGGCAAGAGTGGAACAAAACACCAGGCATAAGGCCGAGCCTTCCACCCTTTACCAAGTATATAGATGCATTAATTAAATAAGAGATATTGTGATATCCCAACAATAAACATGTTCCAACAAGGAACAACATCTCCATGTTCCAACAAGGAACAAACTTCAATCTTCACCTGCAACTAACAACGCTATAAGAGGGGCTGAGCAAAGCGGTAACATAGCCAAACAACGGTTTGCTAGGACAAGGTGGGTTAGAGGCTTGGTTCAACAATATGGGAGGCATGATAAGCAAGTGGTAGGTATCGCAGCATAGGCATAGCAAAAGAGCGAGCAACTAGCAAGCAAAGATAGAAGTGATTTCGAGGGTATGGTCATCTTGCCTGAGATCCCGCAAGGAAGAAGAACGAGTCCATGAAGAAGACAAACGGGCGTAGTCGAACGGATCCTCACAACACGACGTTATCGGAACCAACCCGAAGAAGCAACACCGGAAAGAAGCAAACAACATAGTAAACAACCAACACATAATCATGGCATGATGCACAATCAAGTATGATGCATGTCCGGTTTAATGAAGCATGGCATGGCAAAGTGCACAAGCAATCCTACAAATTAAGTGGAGCTCAATATGCAACGAGTTGCATATTGACGAAACACCACATCAAGTTATTTAGTTCGATCTCGTTTATGTACCCAAAAATATTAAAATGTTGATTAACATGGCAAGGGTGAGGCACAACAAAACTACCTATCTAGGCAAGTTTAAATGAGGCCGAAACAACGAACAACAATTCCGATAAATCCCCATATGCATAAATTAGGTTTGGTGCTGTTCTGCCCTAAACCAAATTTTATAGTTATTAAGCATGCAAAGTAAAGCCACCATGTTAAACTAGGAAAAATTCTACCCCATTTACATCTAAAGTTTATTAGAATCCGAGTACGGTTATTTAGTTATGAATTAAATCATTTTAACATGGCATAGGAGCAAAGTTAAAGAAAACATCATTTTAAACATCTCAAACATGCATGAAAGTTGGATATTGAGAAACTAGATGAAATTCTAAGCAAGTTTCGTATTAAGTTTGTTTTAATCCGATGCACGGTTTGTGAGTTATTATATGCATGTTCTCTAGGGAACTTTTCTGTAAAACAGCAGTTTTCTAGATAATAGAGAAAATCGCAGCGCAGGGAAAAAATAGAAATGGGCCGACTCTGGGCAGCCCAACAGCAGGAAAAAAAGGAGGGCGTCGGCGGGGTGAGCTCACATTGGGCCTAGGCCCAATTCGAGGAGGAGGCCAGGTAGCTGGGCCTCGCGCTGCGGTCAACGGGAGAAGGAGGACTCGACCCTTGTCGTCATCCCCGCGTGCTCGCATACAGAAACAGGGAAACACCGCGATGCAGAGAACGGCGAGGGAACCTGGGGCTCCGGGAAGACGGCGGTGGGACGTCAGAAGCAGCAGAAGAGGTCAGAGATGAGGAATCCATGGCGGAGGCGGCGAGATCCAGCGGTCCCCGGCCGGATCTGGTGTCCATTCGGGTCGGGGAGGCGAGGTGGCATCGGACGAGCTCCTGCTCGTATCAGGGGATGCAGGGGCGGCCGGGATTTGGCGGGCGTTGCAGGAGGTCTCCTGTGGGCGGCGCGGCGCCCTGGAGGCGGGAACGAGGCCGAGGACACAGGCCGCGTCAGATCCGGGCGGAGGGACTCGTTCCCGGGGGCGATGAGCTGTGGACTTGGCATTCATCGGGTGGTCCAGGGTACCTGAGAGAGAGGGAGGAGGACCGGCATGAGAGAGAGGGAGACCAAGGAGGAAAGGGAAAAGGAAAAGAGCAGGGGAGGTCGGTGTTGTTGCTGCTGTCGCCAGCGGCAAGCTCCGGTGATGAGGCATGTTAGCAAGAGGATTGCAGGCGCGCTTGGGTGCAGCAGATCATGCAGCTCGATTGGGAGGCGCGCTGGCTTGAGGTGGAGCGAGAGGGGTGCTGGTTGGTCCGGTGAAGAAAACGAGGGAGGTGGGTGACGCTGCGGATTGATCAGGGAAGATCCCGAGAAAGAGAGGTGAGGACTGGCGGCGGCGGGTGAGGGGATTTTGGTCGATGGGACAACCTAGTGGTCTAGGGTTTCATCTGCTTTATATATCGCAGATAGGGATTGGGTAGGGGCTAAACCGTCCCTCCAAATAAATCGAGCGGTCGAGAAAAACAGACTAGGATGTCCAATTAACAAAACAGAGACGTTTCGTAGATGTTCGGGGATGATCCGGACACAACGGTGGCGATAGTCCGGGTCGGGTTCGGGACAACTTTCAGACGCGCGCGAGGGGGGCTGCAGGCTGACGAGAGAGGTTAGGTTGGACCTGGCGATAGGTAGTGAGCTGTGTAGACGGTCTCGAGCTGAGAGAAGAGAAGAGAGGGAGGCCCAGCGACTGTTTCCGGAGACCAAAAATGTCTGACGTTAGACCGACTATATTGCCGCTATAGTTAATCGTTGGGGCTTCAAACGAACTCCGAATGCGACGAAAATTGACAGGTGGCCTACCTACAACATAAAAACACCGCACGCCAACTTTCATCCCATTCTGAGAACATTTTCCGGACACTTATAAAATAATATTACGGACATGCCGCGGGCGCGTGCAAGTGTGGTTGGGCTCAGAACGGACAACGGAGAGAACTCGGAGAACCCGGACGAATGCAAGTTTTAAAACATGATGATGCAATGCACATGATGACATGGCAAGATGCAACACACAAGAAAATGACAAGGTAACAATAGCGAATAACTGGAGGACACCTGGCACATCAGTCTCGGGGCGTCACAACACTCCACCACTATGAGAGGATCTCGTCCCGAGATTTAGGATGGCACCGGAGGGAAACCGAAGAGGAAGAGAACAGGTAAAACTAAGTTGCTTCTTTGACAACGATGGAAACCAAAGAACCTTGCGAGGTTGAGCAAATTGAAAGAAAGAAAGCAATGGCGATGAACGAAGTTGAAAGCACTCCATTAAGAAAGAGGAATAAGAAAGAATCTGTTAAGTACTCCGGTTGAAAAGAGATGAAAGACTTGATAAAATGAAAAAGAACTTGAGCAGAGGACACAACACTCTGGATAAAAGGAAAAGCACGAAAAGAAGACTATCCTCACAAGAACAAGAAGAAGGTTTGAAGAGAGCAGTAACACAATGCCTCCGGATGAAAGAATCAAAGGTAGATCGTCGGAACAAAAGAACGAAGAAGAAAAGACAACTTCTGCCACAAAAGAGCTTGAAAAAAAGGCATCCTTAGGAGAAGGGTCGAACGGAGTTGTTGACAAACCAACAACAAAAAGAGTAAGCTTGTTGTGGGCTTATGGAAAACATCTCAAAACTACGAGGTGAACTTCTGCCATTAATGGAAACAATAAATTGGATTGATATGAACAAGGAGACGAGAAGATTATTTCACCGGGAGGATAAATAAGAACTTGGGTCCTTTATAAGCACCATAGATAGCAACAATCCTTAGGGAAGGCTTTAGGTGAAATATAACCCAAGATAACTCCAATGACGAGATTGATGGATTTAAAGTATCTCATTCTTACAACATGTGAATCATGAAACATGAACTCAAATTATCAAGAATGACATAATACCACCTCCAATGATACGGTAGAAAGAATTGCACTTCGGGATGCAAGATGAAGAATACTTGAAGTATAGCTCCTCTAAAAAGAATATAAAAAACTTCATGAAGGAATTAAATCCTTGATGACCCATCATGTAGAACCTCCATGAAGAACTCTGTTAAACAAAAGAATGATCAAACGGAAAGAAAGGGTAGTTGAAAACACAAGGTGGAACCTTGTAAGGATTTAGATAGATCTTCGTGGTTACATAATTGCGAGAGCTTAGAACTCCGGGAAAGAAAGACGAGCACTTGAAACCAAGAATTTACTTATCGTGAACAAACTCCGGAAGAAAAGATTAACATATGGATGAAACAAGAATAAGAATTATATTATGCTTAACCTTCAGCAATTAAATTGATGTCAAACAACGGATTTGGCATATTACTTATTATCATAGAAAAGATTAAGATAGATATAGCGCCAACTTGAGAAGGTCTTCGATGATCCACCGGTAAGGATGAAAGAATGAATGAATCTGTATGATAACGAAGGAGAAGAACTCTTGAACAAACCACCGTAAGAATTTGAAATGAACGAAATAAAGGGATGAATCACCGGGTAAGAATTATGAAATGAATGAAGATACTTGAGACAATCTAGATATATGAGAACGAAGGGATCACGACTGATTAGAGATCACTTTGAACGATGCACTGGTAAGATTGGAGAAAAAGAACTGAGAGCTGCAATGAATAATATTTGAAAAGATGGCCTCCGGAAAATCAAACTGGAAAGACTCCTGAATTGCACCGTATGGGTGAAAAAAAAATTCCCACAATCGAAAATAATTATGAGAGGATGGCAACAAGCTAGAATCACGAATCTTTGAGAGAACGGATAAGATATGGAGGAAAAACTCTTCTTTAGTCTTCAAAATCTGAGAATTACGACGAGAAACACCACCAACAATTGTTGAGACACTCCGGAATGAAAATTTAGAAAGGTTGAGCCAATGATGAAGAATTTGAAAGATCTTGGAGAAAGACATATGACTGATGATGAATCATTCTTACGTCAAACTTGGAAAAGAATTTGGGAGTTACTCCAGAAAATTAGAAGAGTCAGGTAAGATCCTGGGAAAAGACCTGTGGGTTAGGGCCCACTCAAAAGATACACCATAGAAGGATTTAAAGAGAGTTTGCACCGGTTGAATTAAATGGCTTGAATGACGATAACAACCTCGAAAATAGGTTGAACGGATCTTGAATGACAAGACGAGCCTTCTGAGATAGCTTGAGCACGCCGGAACAAAAGAATATCAAGAAGTGGAAGATTAAGAGTGCACCGCATAAGAAGGTATTAGAAAGGAGAAAAAAAGGATATGATCAACAACAAAACTTGAATTGAATCCACCGGAGGAGAAACGAGTGAAAGTGACGAACTTGAAGCTCCGCTAGAATCTTCATTGAGAAACACCGGGTAGGAACATTGACGGAAAAGGAATGGAGAGACTTCCCATCAATAAAAGGATAGTTGAGTAAAAAATTCTGAGTCCTCGAAGAAAAACAAGGGAGGGAGGGCGAAAAAAACAAAAAAACAAAGGAAACTTGGAGACGGCTGAAACAACACCGTTGAGAAGAACTGAGAATTGATCTTGCTAATGTTGAAATGATCGGATCCACTTGAAGAGAAACACACTGGTTGAAAAGGATTGTCATGACAAACTCGATGATCGAGAAGGATTAGTATTCAAATCGGAGTATGAGAACACCGCTTAAGAAAGGTATGGAATCAACACTTGACTTCGAAGCAACTCGAATACCACAACTCAAAAGCAAAACAAAGGATTGGCTTGCAAAATAAGCCGGAACAAACATATGATAGAGATTTCGTCCGAAGATTTCGTGGTCGGGCCTACACGGGCTCGATCGTACAGCACCATCATGTACAAGGCAGTGCACATGACATACGAAGCGTCCTCGAGTCGGCATAGCCAAGGACTCTTTAAGACACAACGAGACCACTGTAAAACTGACCGTGGATAGGCGAACCACTAGACGTCGAACCCCAATTTCATATCATACATCTGTCGGAAAGATATCCTAAGAGCTACTTGAATTCCCACTTATAAACTCCCGAAATTTTCCGGTTATGCAATCAGGTGTTGGGGATACAGGGGAAGCATAATATCTCACCCAAACTAGCAAATCCTACATCCAGCTGTATCCATCCTTCAACACATAACCAAGAAACCTTCGGAAATCATCTACCTCAACCTTCGAAAAGCATCCGTTATACGAGTTATGGCAATACTCCCGAACTCCCGCCCCAGTACTGGGTGGCGTCGAGGTTATCTCACCAACAACTGCATAAAAGAGATTTTCGATGTCGGCGAAACTAACTCAGGTATTCCAGAACTGCAATGATAAAATTGTGACGACAACACCTTGGAGCTCAACTCCCCGGGACACTGCCACAACCCCTAAATGACAGGAGGCACCAAGAACAATGTTCTCGTCACAAAACCATTGGAACAATTCCAATATACCCGCGTGATCCTAAATTTTTTTTGTGAAAATTTGATAAGAGAAGACTCAAAACTCTACATCAGGATGCCTCACCAGAGCGACGAAGGGACCGAGGAGTAAAAATAATTCCTAACTCTCTGATATATAAACCTAAATGACTCAAAACATTTTTCTAGACTCAACAACGCCAGCTATTCGATCAAGCAGGGGGCTCCTAAAGTCGGGGAAGGCTCTGATTACCAACTTATAACGCCCTCGATGCGGCTATATCTCCCACGTGTCAAAGCACGACTTAGAGGCATAACTGCATTGAAAGCAATGTCGCAAGTGAGGTAATCTTCGCAAACAACCCATGTAATATAATAAGGGAAAAGATACATAGTTGGCTTACAATCGCCACTTCACACAAATACATGAATAAAGCATTACATCATCCAAATACAATCAGGGCCCGACTACGGAGCCAAAATAAAAGAAGACTACCCCAAATGCTACATAGATCCCCGATCGACCCCAACTGGGCTCCACTACTGATCAACTGGAACGAAACAACACAAAGGACAAGATCTTCATTGATCTCCTCCTTGAGCTTGGTTGCGTCATCTGCACGGTTCAACGGCACCTGCAAGCTGGTTTTGGAAGTATTTGTGAGTCACGGGGACTCAGCAATCTCACACCCTCGCGATCAAGACTATTTAAGCTTATAGGTGAGGTAAAAGGTATGAGGTGGAGCTACAGCAAGCGACTAGCATATATGGTGGCTAACATGTACGCAAAAGAGAGCGAGAAGAGAAGGCAAAGCACGATCGATAAAAGTATGATCAAGAAGTGATCCTAGAACAACCCACGTCAAGCATAACTCCAACACCATGTTCACTTCCCGGACTCCGCCGAGAAGAGACCATCACGGTTACATACGCGGTTGATGCATTTTAAATAAGGTCAACTTCAGGTTTTCTACATCCGGACATTAACAAATTCCCATCTGCCCATAACCGCAGGCACGGCTTTCAAAAGTTCAAATCCCTGCAGGGGTGTCCCAACTTAGCCCATCACAAGCTCTCACGGTCAACGAAGGATATTCCTTCTAGCGGGAAGACCCGATCAGACTCGGAATCCCGGTTACAAGACATTTCGACAGGTAAAACAAGACCAGCAAAGCTGCCCGATGCACTGACAAATCCCTATAGGAGCTGCACATATCTCGTTCTCAGGGCACACTGGATAGGTCAAGCTACGAGTAAAACCAACCCTCGAGTTGCCCCGAGGTGGCCCCGCAGGCTGCCCGTTTCGGACCAACACTCAGAGGAGCACTGGCCCGGGGGGGGGGGTGGTTTAAAATAAAGATGACCCTCGGGCTTGCGAAAACCCAAGGGAAGGTTATAGGTTGTTAGTGCAAATGGTAAAACCAAGGTTGGGCCTTGCTGGAGGAGTTTTATTCAAGGCGAACTGTCCAAGGGTTCCCATTATAACCCAACCGCGTAAGGAACGCAAAATCCGGGAACATAACACCGGTATGACGGAAACTAGAGCGGCAAGAGTGGAACAAAACACTAGGCATACGGCCGAGCCTTCCACCCTTTACCAAGTATATAGATGCATTAATTAGATAAGAGATATTGTGATATCCCAACAGGTAACATGTTCCAACAAGGAACAACATCTCCATGTTCCAACAAGGAACAAACTTCAATCTTCACCTGCAACTAACAACGCTATAAGAGGGGCTGAGCAAAGCGTAACATAGCCAAACAATGGTTTGCTAGGACAAGGTGGGTTAGAGGCTTGGTTCAACAATATGGGAGGCATGATAAGCAAGTGGTAGGTATCGCAACATAGGCATAGCAAAAGAGCGAGCAACTAAGCAAGCAAAGATAGAAGTGATTTTGAGGGTATGGTCATCTTGCCTGAGATCCCGCAAGGAAGAAGAACGAGTCCATGAAGAAGTCAAACGGTCGTAGTCGAACGGTTCCTCACAATGCGACATTATCGGAACCAACCCGAAGAAACAACACCGGAAAGGAGCAAACAACATAGTAAACAACCAACACATGACCATGGCATGATGCACAACCAACACATGTCCATTCGGGTCGGGGAGGCGAGGTGGCATCGGACGAGCTCCTGCTCGTATCAGGGGATGCAGGTGCAGCCAGGATTTGGCGGGCGTCGCAGGAGGTCTCCTGTGGGCGGCGCGGCGCCCTGGAGGCGGGAACGAGGCCGAGGACACAGGCCGCGTCAGATCCGGGCGGAGGGACTCGTTCCCGGGGGCGATGAGCTGTGGACTTGGCGTTCATCGAGTGGTCCAGGGTACCTGAGAGAGAGGGAGGAGGACCGGCATGCGAGATAGGGAGACCAAGGAGGAAAGGGAAAAAAGAAAAGAGCAGGGGAGGTCAGTGTTGTTGCTGCTGTCGCCGGCGGCAAGCTCCAGTGATGAGGCATGTTAGCATGAGGATTGCAGACGCGCTCGGGTGCAGCAGATCATGCAGCTCGATTGGGAGGCACGCTGGCTTGAGGTCGAGCGAGAGGGGTGCTGGTTGGTCCGGTGAAGAAAACGAGGGAGGTGGGTGGCGCTGCAGATGGATCGGGGAAGATCCCGAGAAAGAGAGGTGAGGACTGGCGGCGGCGGGTGAGGGGATTTTGGTGGATGGGACAACCTAGTGGTCTAGGGTTTCATCTGCTTTATATATCACAGATAGGGATTGGGTAGGGGCTAAACCGTCCCTCCAAATAAATCGAGCGGTCGAGAAAAATAGACTAGGAAGTCCAATTAACAAAACGGAGACGTTTCGTAGATGTTCGGGGATGATCCGGATACAACGGTGGCGACAGTCCGGGTCGGGTTCGGGACAACTTTCGGACGCGCGCGAGGGGGCTGCGGGCTGACGAGAGAGGTTAGGTTGGACCTGGCGGTAGGTAGTGAGCTGTGTAGACAGTCTCGAGCTGAGAGAAGAGAAGAGAGGGAGGCCCGACGACTGTTTCCGGAGACCGAAAACGTCCGACGTTAGACCGACTATATTACCGCTATAGTTAACCGTTGGGGCGTCAAATGAATTCCGAATGCGACGAAAATTGACAGGCAGCCTACCTACAACATAAAAACACCGCACGCCAACTTTCATCCCATTCTCAGAACATTTTCCGGACACTTATAAAATAATATTTCGAACATGCCACGGGCGCGTGCAAGTGTGGTTGGGCTCAGAACGGACAACGGAGAGAACTCGGAGAACCCGGACGAATGCAAGTTTTAAAACATGATGATGCAATGCACATGATGACATGGCAAGATGCAACACGCAAGCAAATGACAAGGCAACAACAGCGAATAACTGGAGGACACCTGGCACATCAGTCTCGGGGCGTCACATCTACCCTACATCATCTTGGTATCTAGAGCCACGTTGATCACGATTTCGGAGCCTCCCCTCTTCGTTTTCTAGCCTAATTTTGTTGTGTTCTTCCCCAATTTTGAAAATCGCCACCAAAATAGCCCCAATTTTTTTTTGTGATTTGTTGGTTTGTATGATGTTTTATTGATTTTGATCGATGTATTCGTTGTGTCTCAAGTGGATCTAGCATTCCCCATCTTTTCCCCCATTTCTATCCATGAAATCTTCCCAATTTTGACCCTGAAAATTGAGTTTTTCCGCCCCATTCTCAGATCTAGAATTTAGGGTTCGTCCCGGAAGAAATTCCACGACCCCCAGAACTTCCGGACTGCCCTGGAACTTGCGTCCCCCGGAACTTCCGTCCTAACCCCGGAACTTCCGGGCTAAACAGAGAGTTTACCCAAAATCCCCCGGCTTCCCCTAAACTTTTTCCGCGAGCCCCGGAACTTCCGGCCACCCCCCGGAACTTCCGGAGCCTGGAACTTCCGGCCCTAGGCCCGGAACTTCCGGCCTAACCCGAAACATTGCACAGAATTTCAGCATCAGCCTTCTTCACCGTTTTCATCACAACTTTTCGCTCCGAACTCCGATTTGAGTGTTTTTTGGCTCGTTTTGAAGCTATCGACGTGGCCGAGGACCTCACCTTGGTTTCACCACCTTTTTACACCATCAAATTTGGAATTTTGGCATCTTTGCCTAGGCCTTCCACCACATCATCCGCTACACCACCACCGACTTCCGCAACCTAACCAATTTTGTTCCCCATCGCATATGTGGTTGCTTGAGGAGTGATTTGAGTCTCCTAAGGTGTCTAGGCTACTTAGGGACGGTTGCTTCTTCATCAACCACCACCACCACTACCGCATAGGCTTGATCACTATACACTTCTGCCACCCCAACTTAACCCAATTTTGTTTGTGTTGTGAGTTGTGTCTCCTAAGGTGTTTCGGCTACTTAGGGACCGTGCTTCCAACTCCAACTCACATAACCCAATAACCCTCCACTTCCGCATTGCCTACTCGCATAAACCATCATTGCATTGTCGCAATCCCATTGAGCTTCCGCAACACCACCACCGCATCCCGCTACCACCATTTTGACATTTGAGATTTTGAGTTCACGGTTTTTCCGTTTCCTAATGTGTTTCAGCTACTTAGGGACGAGTCTCCATCATATTGGTATCTCCATCAAGATCACCACCACTCATCATCGACACGGACGGTAACCTCCATATCATCATGGTATCGTGGTATCCCTCCATTGTATATTCCCTTGCCATTGCATTGTTAACCCCTGGCCCATTTTGCGTCACTTTCCTATCGAGACTAGCCATTTGAGTATTGCCGGCAACGTTACTTGTGCACATTAGTGATCTACACCATACATTGCATACATACCACACCATATCGGTATCATCTTGATATCATATCATCCTTTGTGCCACAAGTTTGTTCCTGCATATATACAATTGCTATCTTGGTTTGTGCATTGTGCCAAAGTGGCCATACATATCAAAAAAAAAGAATAAGCTTTTAAGCAAAGAAAAAGAGAGAGCAAGAAGCTTGTAAGCAAGTGCCATAGCATCATACACATTGCCTAAGATTGTCATATCCGATCATCTTGGATCATACCACCGGAACATCATATACATAGCATACTTGGGATAGAAGTCGTTGCATTTTTGTGTCCTATAGGTTGTGCACAAGTGTCGTATCCTCCTATTGAGCAATCGTGCTAGCGTCCCTCTAGAGTTGTGCCACAAGAGCATTTTTCGTGGATTCCACATTTTGAGCTCATTCCTTGGTTGCATGACCCCATTTATCTATCCGTGTGTGTGTTTCCGTGTGCCATTCATTGCTATTGGTCTACTTGTTACACTTGCGAATTTGTGAATCTCTTTAAACATTATTGACTCTTGCTAACATTTTGCATAAAAAATTTTGTGCCACTATCCTAACCGAGCTCCACCATAAGCCTTATTTGTGTAGGTGTGAGAAATCGACAAGAATTGGTACCAATTGTGCTATTTCCTTGTCCACATTGGAGTGATCATTGATCCACTTTCAACTTCGGTCAAGGTACATTTGGTATTCGTTCTTCTCTTTCTCCACTCATATTGGCTCGAATCTTGTGATGGATAGGCAAGGCATTTCATCTCCGGTCTTCCACAACAATGACGACGTGTACAGCTACATCAACAACAAGCTTTCCGCACAAAAGGAGGAGCAAGATGCAAGGATGGAGGAGATTCGGACCTTGTTGATCAACCGTTCTTCCCCTTCATCATCCTCAAGGCGACGACGTTCAAGTCACAAGTCTTTGGAGCGCAAAAATGATGCAAGCGCAAGTCGTCCTCGTCCACATCTCCATGGCGACCACCATCACGTTCGTGATCCACATCGTCATGAAGGGCAAGTCACCTCCAAGCAACATGTGCACGACGACGATGAACGACATCTATATCAAGCTCAAGCACGACAACGACAACATCATCATGAAGATGCTGGAGATGCGCCTACCTACAAGTCGCAACAAGCCCTACTTCACGCCAAGTCCAAACTTCATGACCACAAGAAAAGACCGCGAGACAAGCACCACCAAGACGGGACGGCTACACCAACCACTTTGGCATCTTCGCCAAGCGACTTCAAGGCATCTTCGCCTTCGGATATACGACATCTTCGCCAACAAGCGCCTCAAGACTACACTCAAGAAAAGCTCCCCAAGCTCAAGTCCGTGACTTCCACGGGATACTACGACCTCGACATCGACCACACGATTCCTTTTTATGGGACTCAAGAACCCGAGGAGTATCTCGAGTGGGAGCGTTTGATGGACGACTACCTCAAGCTACATCAAGTCCCTCCCGAAGATCAAGTGAAGTGCGCCAGAAGGAACTTCCACGACTACGCGTCCACATGGTGGCTTCACACACCTTCGGAGAGCTACGACATGAGTTGGCCCAAGACGAAGAGAGCTTTGCGGCAAGAGTTTGTGCCTCCAACCTACACGGAACAACTTCAACGCCAATTGGAGAACACCATCCAAGGATCCAATTCCATCGACAAGTACTTCAAGGAGATGAAGATTGCCTTGCGACGAGCCGGCGTGGATGACCCCATTATGATGAAGTTCCACTTCATGATGGGATTGCACAACGACATCTCCAAGACGATCTTCCTCGAGAACTACAAGTCCCTCGACGACAACTACATTGGTGCTCTCAAGGCGGAAAAAGAACTCATGAAGGCCAAAGTTTCTCTACCCCAAGCTCACTTCACGACGACCAAGCTCCATGAGAACGAGCATGAGGTTAGTACCACCATGATGTCCAAGCCCGACGAGCTCCAAGATGCTACTCCCAAGTTTGACGCCATCCCTCTTTGTGGCATTGACGATGCCGAGTCCTCCATGACTCTTTTTCAAGACGGTGCAGCGACGAGTACAACTACGGAGACCCTCAAGGACCAAGCTTTGAAGGCGAGCGACAAGGTGGCGAGCAAGGATGATGCTTCCATCTTAGGAGGCGAGAGTGATGATGTGCCATCTTCGGCCTTCATCCACAGTGAGAGTGATGTTGTGCCATCTTCGGCCTTCATCCATGATGACGACTACGAGGCGGTTGAGCATGGGATTTTCCCTTCGACCACGGCGACATGTGATGACTTGAGTGACTTTATCCACCATATTGAGAGTGAGAGTGATTTCACCACTAGCCCCATATATGATGTGTTCCACTATTCCCATGTGAGGAGAGACACAACCCCCACCTCTTGAGTGAGATGAGTGACTCCACCATATGTGAGTTTGAGTGCACCTATTTTGAGGGAGTGAGTGAACCACCACATAGAGAGAGTGAGATAGTTGATAGGTCATGTGAGGCCACTTTTAACACTAACGACTTGACCTCTACCTCTATTGTGTCTTCTCATTTGGTGCTAGGTCCCTTATATGATGATGCGCCGCTTCTCGACGACTTCGTCCTACCTTTGGACAAGACGATGGCCATGGTGGAATATGATGCACCCCCCACATGGTTCCATCACAATGATGATCTTGACCACCATTTGGTCTTTCCTACCTCACCTACACCACTTGAGTGGAATGAACAAGGTAACATATGTGAAGGTGATGCTCTAGTCCCACTAGTGGACATTCATGACATTGATTGCTTGCATGATGTTGATCCCCCTATTGACATGCTTCATGCTAGTATGATTTCCCCATGCGATGATTTACCCATTTATGATGAGTATGATGATTGCCATGTGGAGTCTATTAGTTGTGATGCCATGTTACATCGGATTTCTTGTGCTAATTCTCTCGGTCACATCATGTTTGCCAATCCGCTTGACTTATCCTATGCTATGCATGAGATCAATCATATGTCATATTTGCAATCTCTTCATAGTGACTATGCATATGCCATTCAAATTAACCCAATTTGCACTTATGGCATAGATGACAAGCCCATGGTTATTGGCATTTGTTTCTTTTTTGATGATATTGATATGCTCCCTTTGCATCATTTATCTCATATGCCATGCCATGACCACCTAGCTTCGGATATGCATTGTTTTGGATGTTGTCCATTTTCTCCATATGAGGAGACCCCCATAGTTTCCTCATACATTTTAGGAGATTTTGATCACTCCCATCCATTGCATGATCCTCATACTTATGTGCACAATATGCTTCCCATGAATAAACATGCTATTGCTGTGCCATATACTTGTATGCTCAATTTGCATCCCCATCATGTTATACACAATAACTATTCTTTCATGATGGATGACATGTTCTTATACCATGCATCAAATTTCTTTGACGGATGCTTATCTTGTGCTAACTCACACATGCACATACACATCATGATGGATGATGTGTACATCTACCACGCGCACAATTTCTTTGGTTTGTGTCTCTTTTGTGTAGGTACCCATGAATTCTTGTCAATCTCGCTATCCCACGAGTTGACAAAATGAGATCTAGAGAGCAAGGATGACTTGGGATCCCATTTCCCGCCACTCTCTTCACACGAAGTCTTCGCACATTTCTTCTACATGACCCTCACTTGGCTATGGGTTATTGTCCACTACATATTCTGTGCCCATCTTGCCATGTTCACTTTGCATGTTATGCTCATTACTATGCTTTTGCCATGCATTCGTGACCCATGCTTTGCATTACACATGATGATTGATTCTCATACTTGTATGTGTATTTGCAAGCTTGGTGGAGATATTGCTTGCTATTGCTATGTTTGCTTTGTACCCCATGCCTATGATGATACTTTCATCTTGCTTTGTGTTCGTGCTTGCGATATGTCATGTGCATTGCTTATGCCTATTATTTGCTCTCATGACATGATTGCCATGATTTACTCTAGTATGTTGCATCTTCACACTACTAGCTTGCACGACTTGATTACTATGCTTGACTTTATTGCCTCACACATGATGAACTATTGCTCTTTCTATTGTGTTGAGTGCCACACTATATTCACTACACCCCATGCACATTATGCTTGGATTGTCTTGCACTTGACCCATGTGTTTAGACACTTCATTTTACTTGGTGTTGTGAATGATCCATATGCCTACCATCGACCTTACATTGAGCAATTTGTGAATGCTTGCTATGAACTTGAGGTAGATGTTTCTTCTCTTGTTACACATATTTGCATCACTACCTCACATTTACATGCTTGTTTCCATGATGTCATTCTTTGTGCTCAATTTATGTGCTTACATGCCATGTCACAATCCTTTGTCACACCATATGCTATGCTTGATGACAACACTTGTTGGGTGAATCACCTCTTGAATGCTTGGTTTAGCACTAACGCTAACTACATTTGTTTTTCCAAGTGTTTGTTCTCCTTGCTCCTTTTGAAGGAATCACGAGACGGTGCGACATTGGAGAGCGCCCATTTCAAGCTTCAAGATGACGAGAACTTGGTGATCGACTACTACTACACGGCGACGCCATCTCTTTCCCATGGTGATTTGGATTTCGATCCGAGGTCGGATCTTTCCCAAGGGGGAGGGGATGATGCGGAGCATCCTATGGACATCACTATGTCAAGAGTTCATTCGGCAAGTGACACGTGCGACATCTACTTCACATACATAAAGGTGAATCCTCTCCTTTACACGTTCTCACTTGACCCCTTCGAGGATGGTATACTACTTGACCCTTCATCGTGCATGCATAGGTATTGTCGGAGCTTCAGGGATGACGAGGAGGAGTGCAAGCGCCAAGTTTCACCTACACCATCCGCGAGGGAAGCGTGGAAGAGAAGGAAGAAGAAGCATGTACAAGTTTCTGGAAAGCCCAGAACTTCCGGCTGCTGCCCGGACCATCCGGCCACCGGGACCTCCGGCCATCCCGGAGCTTCCGGACCTGCTGCACCGAAGCCGTCCGAGAGTGTGCCAACTCGACCCTGCCCGGACCTTCGCCCGGAACATCTGGCGCCCGGACCTTCCGGCCGTCCCCGGAACTTCCGGCCCTACCTGTGCACACACACTCGGGTCGAAGCCCATGTACCCTTTCGCCCCTCACTTACCCCTTCGTGGACCTAGACTATATATACTCCTCCACCTCCTCCTTCCTAGGGTTAGCATTGGTTTAGCTCATTGAGAGAGAGCATTGCTCATCCATATCGGATCTACTCCATGAGAGAGACCGTGGCCCCTCTACGGAGAAGATATACCTTGGATTCAAGACCCCTTTACGGGAAGATGCCCTTGTGGATTCAAGACCTCCTCACGGAGAAGAACCGGCTACCCTTTTGTATCATCCTTAGTTATCCGTGGATTCGTGTATCATTCTATGTACCCAAGGATCTAGCACATATGTGACTTGTTCTTGTTAGTTTGATGTTCCTCTTGTGTTTCCCCTTGTGTTTTCCCCCGTTTTTCCTCGTTCCCCTCTTCGCGTTCATCGTGTTCTTCACGGTATCCACTCCTTTCGTGAAAGATCGGGCCACTAGGGTTCTACCCTACATCAACGGGGTAGTGGAGCCCGTGCGCACGGGGTATCCAGAGACCTGACGCATGAGCCCGTGCGCACGGGGTCCATGGGGCCCGTGGACATGGGGGTCCCGTGGGCATGGTACATGCCCGTGCGCACGGGGTCTTCAGGACCGCCAGCCTGGGAGGCCCGTGGGCACGAGGTCGGAGGGGCCCGTGCGCACGGGGTTGCCTGGGAGCTGCTGCCTTCTTCTTGGCGCTTCCTTCTCCACTTCCAGGCTTCCCTCTTGGATGGTGTAGATGTTCTCTTCTTCTTCGACTCCTCCTTGATGAATGTGTAGCTCCGCTCACACCTATGTATGCACACGAGAGAGGGGTCAAGTAGTATACCATCCTTGAAAGGTACAAGGGGACACATGTAAAGGAGATGATTCACCTTTGTATGTATGAAGTAGATGTGGCACGTGTCACTTGCGAAATGGACTCTTGACATGGTGATGTCCATAGGATGCTCCGCATCGCCCCCTCCCCCTTTGGAAACATCCGACCTCGGATCAAAATCCAAATCACCATGGGAAAGAGATGATGTTGCCGTGTAGAAGTTGACGATTACCAAGCATTCATCATCTTGTAGTTTCAAATGGGCACTCTCCAATGTCGCACTGTCTTGTAATTCCTTCAAAAGGAGCAAAGATAACAAGCACTTGGAAAAACAAATGTGGTTGGCGTAAGAGCAAAACCAAGAATTCAAGAGGTGAGTCACCAAATAAGTGTCGTCATCATGCAAAGCATATGGTGTGACAAAGGATTGTGACATGGCATGTAAGCATATCAATCGAGCACAAGAAAAGATATCATGGGGACAAGCATGCAATTGT